>NW_011494625.1:6766444-6788403 GCF_000754665.1 Bison bison bison
TGGTCTTTCCTGTGGTCATGTATGGATGTGAGAGTTGGACTGTGAAGAAGGCTGAGCGCCGAAGAATTGATGCTTTTGAACAGTGGTGTTGGAGAAGACCCTTGAGAGTCCCTTGGACTGCAAGGAGATCCAACCAGTCCATTCTGGAGGAGATCAGACCTGGGATTTCTTTGGAAGGAATGATGCTAAAGCTGAAACTCCAATACTTTGGCCACCTCATGCAAAGAGTTGACTCATTGGAAAAGACTCTGATGCTGGGAGGGATTGAGGGCAGGAGGAGAATGGGACGACAGAGGATGAGATGGCTGGATGGTATCATTGATTCGATGGATGTGAGTCTGAGTGAACTCTGGGAGTTGGTGATGGACAAGGAGGCCTGGCGTGCTGCGATTCATGGGGTCGCAAAGAGTCAGACATGACTGAGCAACTGAACTGAACTGAACTGAATGCAACATTGATCCAAGGACCTAGAATATCTTTTCACTGTTCTGGAAATTTAAATTGGCCAAACCATGAGGGGGAAAAGTGCCATTTTCTTGAGGAAATGGCAGCCCATTCTAGTATTCTTGCCTGGGAAATTCCATGGAGAGAGGAGCCTGGTGGGCTATAGTCTGTGAGGTCGCAAAAGAGTTGGACATGGCTTAGAGACTAAACAACAGAACAACAATAACAATGTCTTACCAATTTTATTTTAAATATATACCCTAAGGAAAATCTTGCATATATTCTATAGTAGAGATTTTTAAAATCCTTTAGATTAGCATTGTTAATAATAGCAAAAACACTAGAAAGAAATCATAGGTTCAGATTCGCTAGGATGAATAAATAAATATTGTATATCCATGTTGAGCTTCCTTGATGGCTCAGACAGTAAAGAATCTTCCCGCCCATGCAGGGGATGGGGGTTCTATCCCTGTGTCAGGAAGAGCCCCTGGAGTAGGAAATGCAAACCAGTCCAGTATTCTTGCCTGGAGAACTCCATTGACAGAGAACCTTGGTGGGCTACAATACACGGGGTCACAAAGAGTCGGACACAACTGAGAAACTAACAGTAACATACCCACATCATGGAACAGTATTCGTGAAGTCGTGAAGTCGCTCAGTTGTGTCCAACTCTCTGTAGCCCACCAGGCTTGGCTTCTCCATCCATGGAATTTTCTAGGCAAGAGTACTGGAGTGTGTTGCCATTTTCTTCTCCATGGAACAGTATTAGGTAACAAATTTATTAAAACAGGTATTTGCAGAAAGATGTTGATAGTAATGTTGTAGTTAATTTGTCTTGATTTTTCATTTTTCAAAGAAAATTTAAAGTTACTATATCATATTATCAATTCAAAGCAATCACTGAAGAAATTATCCAGTATAGTATAGATTTCTCTATGGGCTGATTACTTCAGCATTACATGTCCAAAACTCTGTGAGAAGGGACCACAGTTAGAGGCAGAAAACATTATCCCCACCTGTCTTAGTTCAGGCTGCTATAACAAAATAGCAAGCACTGCATTATTTTCAACAACAGACATTTACTTCCCACAGTTCTGGAGTCTGAGAAGTCCAAGATTGGGGAGCCAACACTGTGTTTTGATGAGAACCTTCTTCCTGGCTTCTTGCATATCTTCATATAGCAAAAAGAGACAGAAGACTGCCTACTTGCTATATATTCATTTGCCAGAGAAAGAGAGAGAGAGAGAGAGAGAAAAGGAGGAAGAGAGGGAGAGAAAGAGAGAGAGAGGAAAGAGAGAGACTGCTTTGCTCTCTAGACTCTTTACTTATTTTTATTTATTTATTTTTGCCCACATTGCACATCATTTAGGACCTTAGTTCCCCAACCAGGGATAGAACCTGTGTCCCTGAACTGGGAGCATGGAGTCTTAACCACTGGACTGCCAGGCAACCCACACTAGTCTCTTCTTATAAAGGTACTAAATTCCATTGGTCCCACCATAAGGACCCTATGACTTCATGACCTCCTATCAACCTAATTACCTTCCAAAGGCCCAACATCCAGATGTCATCCCATTGTATTATGGTTTCAGTATATGATATTTGGGGATTACAATTCATTCCATAACACCACCTTAAACTTGGAAAACTTTCTGAGATGTAAAGGAAGCACAAATAGAAAACAATCCAAATTCATTGGACATTGTGCTGCTTAAGCTGTGGATGCTGAAACATTTTGAAAATGAGGAATTTGAATTATTAAACATATTTGTTGAATATCTGATATGTAACTGTGTGTTGTATGAGATAGTAACGATAGGAGTAAATGTGGCAGAGGTGGGAAATGTTGGGATTTGAGAGTCTGGTTGACTGTAGCTTCAGCAAGATGGAGAAGCAACCAAAATGGATGCTTGGGAGCAAAGAGAGACCAGAGACCCAATGTGCCAATGGTTGCTAAGGGTCAATGCCAGGCCCTTCATCTTGTAGCCTGGACCAATGCCAGTACATTAATCTCACATACTGTTCTGTAGACACTTCTATGTAATTATTCTTCTATCTTTAGCATTGTTTTCTTTGAGCATAACCATTTCACATACTTTTAATTCTGACAGTCTCCAGAACTTAGAGTAACTACTCAACTGGACTTTGACCCACCAAAATTGAGGTCTCATGTATTTTCTTTCCTTAGGTAAGCTCCTCTTTCCCATACCTACAGGTCTCAGTTCCACCTCTGGCCTTCCTGACTCTTCTAGAATAAGGGCTTTATTTTAACTGATTATTTGTCAGCAAAGATTTACCTCCCATATTTACCTCTGTCAGCACTACCCTTTCTTCAAAATTCAGTTTAAATGCCACCTGTTCTAAGAGGTCTTCTTAAATTGGGTTAGATGAGAAGTAAACTTCTTTGAGTCCTAGTGGTATTTAAAATAACTCTCGAAAAGCCAAAAGACTTTTTTTTTAATCTCTCTTACACCTTTCTAGAAATATTTGTTAAATAAGCCACATCAGTTTGAATAGAATCAAATCAAATCAAGCTGGATTGAATTGAACAGACCTGAATTGAAATGAATGGCTCTTTTTATGCTTGAGTACCAGACAGGTCATAGGAAAAACACTTTATTTCTTGTATTTTTTTTCCAGTTTCTATTAATATATGCATCTCTAACAGTAAGCTCACAGAATGAGTCAGTTGAAAAGTTTGAGGTGATTCAGACTTAATAGCCACATTCATGTACAGTTAATATCATTGTCATATAAGGGTCATCTTTGACTAAGAAATGCCTGAATTCTTTAATTCTATCTTAAAAAATAGGATATACTTAAAACTAGGCTAAATAGGCTCTGTTTTTCATGGGCTAACTTGTATTCAAAGTTAATTGGATATTGAAAATCCCAGCTTATGTTTAATATGTATCATTTTTCAGAATCCCAAGATAAACCTGCTAACTATAAAAAAAAGAACAAAACTATACATTTCCTGAGCTGTGGATTTTAACAATCCTCATTCTGGCAATAAAGCCCTCTTTTGAAAATTTTCTTCCTCTCTTTTGCTGTTCTTTCTTATGTAATCTACTTAAGTATATCACTATTTAGTGCATTCATCACTTATTAATACCTGACCATTATAGGGTAAGGAATATTCACCAAGGTATTTTAAATAGAAAAGTAGGGGATAAGTAATTGGATTGAAAACAATTGCTAAGATTCTTTCCAACTCAAAGTTTCTATGATACATTACCTCGGTTCATTTGTAATTGAAAGCAAAACAATAAAATCTTTACGCCACATACATCACTGATATATTCATTTTTTTCTGGCCCAACTTTCACTTATAAATTTTAACTTAAAACAACAGAGGGAAAATAAGCCCTATCATAATTACAAACAGTAGTATGTAGGAATCAATAGAGCAAGTAATATTTGCTCAGCTTATGTCCTATGAATTTCATTCCAAAAGCAAGGCTCACTGTTTTCCCCTCCTCTGCTTATTTAAAAGACATACACATATATACAATAGCCTTTTGATCAAAAAATATTCTAATTAAAAAGTCATATTTAATAAAAGGAACTTCAGTCAGCATTCTAAGAGCCTTAGTCTGATCTCTTGATTTTATAGAACTAAGGTTAGAGACAAAGGGCAGCGGCCAAGAGGAGTTACCCCATGTCCGAGGTCAGGGGCAGCGGCCAAGAGTGCCAGGCTGCAACAGCGCAGGAACGGCAGAGAAGAACTACCCAAGTCCGAGGTCAGGGGCAGCGGCCAGGAGGAGCTACCTCACGTCCGAGGCCAGGGGCGGTGGTTGAGAGGACCAACCCTACGTCCAAGGAGCAGTGGCTGCGTGGGCACAGGAGGGCCTAGAGGCGCTATACCACGTTGAAGGTCAGGAAGGGTGGAGGTGAGGAGATACCCCTCACCCAAGGTAAGGAGCAATGGCTGCGCTTTGCTGGAGCAGGTGTGAAGAGATACCCCACGCCCAAGGTAAGAGACCCAAGTAAGATGGTAGGTGTTGCAAGAGGGCATCAGAGGGCAGACATACTGAAACCATACTGACAGAAAACTAGTCAGTCTAATCACACTAGGACCACAGCCTTGTCTAACTCAATGAAACTAGGCCATGCCCGTGGGGCAACCCAAGATGGGCTGGTCATGGTGGAAAGATCTGACAGAATGTGGTCCACTGGAGAAGGGAATGGAAAACCACTTCTGTATTCTTGCCTTGAGAACCCCAGGAACACTATGAAAAGGCAAAATGATAGGATACTAAAAAAGGAACTCCCCAGGTCAGTAGGTGCCCAATATGCTACTGGAGATCAGTAGAGAAATAGCTCCAGAAAGAATGAAGGGATGGAACCAAAGCAAAAATAATACTCAGCTGTGGATGTGACTGGTGAGAGAAGCAAGGTGCAGTGCTGTAAAGAGCAATATTACATAGGAACCTGGAATGTCAGGTCCATGAATCAAGGCAAATTGGAAGTGGTCAAACAAGAGATGGCAAGAGTGAATGTCGACATTCAAGGAATCAGTGAACTAAAATGGACTGGAATGCGTGAATTTAACTCAGATGACCATTATATCTACTACTGAGGGCAGGAATCCCTCAGAAGAAATGGAGTAGCCATCATGGTCAACAAAAGAGTCCAAAATGCAGTACTTGGATGCATCTCAAAAACAACAGAATGATCTCTGTTCATTTCCAAGGCAAACCATTCAATATCACAGTAATCCAAGTCTATGCCAAAACCAGTAATGCTGAAGAAGCTGAAGTTGAACGGTTCTATGAAGACCTACAAGACCTTTTAGAACTAACACCCAAAAAAGATGTCCTTTTCATTATAAGGGACTGGAATGCAAAAGTAGGAAGTCAAGAAACACCTGGAGGAACAGGCAAATTTGGCCTTGGAATACGGAATGAAGCAGGGCAAAGACTAATAGAGTTTTGCTAAGAAAATGCACTGGTCATAACAAACACCCTTTTCCAACAACACAAGAGAAGACTCTACACATGGACATCACCAGATGTCAACACCAAAATCAGATTCATTATATTCTTTGCAGCCAAAGATGGAGAAGATCTATACAGTCAGCAAAAACAAGACCAGGAGCTGACTGTGGCTCAGATCATGAACACCTTATTGCCAAATTCAGACTAAAATGGAAGAAAGTAGGGAAAACCACTAGACCATTCAGGTATGACCTAAATCACATCCCTTATGATTAGACAGTGGAAGTGAGACATAAATTTAAGGGCCTAGATCTGATAGACAGAGTGCCTGATGAACTATGGAATGAGGTTTGTGACATTGTACAGGAGACAGAGATCAAGACCATCCTCATGGAAAAGATGCAAAAAAGCAAAATGGCTGTGTGGGGAGGCCTTACAAATAGCTGTGAAAAGAAGAGAAGAAAAAAGCAAAGAAGAAAAGGAAAGACAAAAGCATCTGAATGCAGAGTTCCAAAGAATAGCAAGAAGAGATAAGAAAGCCTTCTTCAGCGGTCAATGCAAAGAAATAGAGTAAAATAACAGAATGGGAAAGACGAGGGATCTCTTCAGAGAAGGCAATGGCACCCCACTCCAGTACTCTTGCCTGGAAAATCCCATGGATGGAGGAGCCTGGTAGGCTGCAGTCCATGGGGTCGCGAAGAGTCGGACACGACTGAGAGACTTCACTTTGACTTTTCACTTTCATGCATCAGAGGAGGAAATGGCAACCCACTCCAGTGTTCTTGCCTGGAGAATCCCATGGACAGAGGAGCCTGGTGGGCTGCCGTCTATGGGGTCACACAGAGTCGGAGACGACTGAAGCGACTTAGCAGCAGCAGCGGCAGAGATCTCTTCAAGAAAATTAGAGATAACAAGAGAACATTTCATGCAAAGATGGGCTCAATAAATGACAGAAATGGTATGGACCTAACAGAAGCAGAAGATATTAAGAAGAGATGGCAAGAATACACAGAAGAACTGTACAAAAAAGATCTTCATGACCTAGATAAACATGATGGTGTGATCACTCACCTAGAGCCAGACATCCTGGAATGTGAAGTCAAGTGGGCCTTAGAAAGCATCACTACGAATAAAGCTAGTGGAAGTGATGGAATTCCAGTTGAACTATTTCAAATCCTGAAAGATGATGTTGTGAAAGTGCTGCACTCAATATGCCAGCAAATTTGGAAAACTCAGCAGTGACCACAGGACTGGAAAACGTCAGTATTCATTCTCATCCCAAAGAAAAGCAATGTCAAAGAATGCTCAAACTACCGCACAATTGCACTCATCTCACACACTGGTAAAGTAATGCTCGAAATTCTTCAAGCCAGGCTTCAGCAATATGTGGACCATGAACTTCCAGACCTTCAAGCTGGTTTTAGAAAAGGCAGAGGAACCAGAGATCAAATTGCCAACATCCGTTGGATCATGGAAAAAGCAGGAGAGTTCCAGAAAAACATCTATTTCTGCTTTATTGACTATGCCAAAGCCTTTGACTGTGTGGATCACAATAAACTGTGGAAAATTCTGAAAGAGATGAATACCAGACCACCTGATCTGCCTTTTGAGAAACCTGTATGCAGGTCAGGAAGCAACAGTTAGAACTGGACATGGAACAACAGACTGGTTCCAAATAGGAAAAGGAGTACATCAAGGCTTATATTGTCACCCTGTTTATTTAACTCATATGCAGAATACATCATGAGAAACCCTGGACTGGAAGAAGCACAAGCTGGAATCAAGATTGCCGGGAGAAATATCAATAACTTCAGATATGCAGATAACACCACCCTTATGGCACAAAGTGAAGAGGAACTAAAAAGCCTCTTGATGAAAGTGAAAGAGGAGAGTGAAAAAGTTGACTTAAAACTCAACATTCAGAAAACGAAGATCATGGCATCTGGTCCCATCACGTCATGGGAAATAGATGGGGAAACAGTGGAAACAGTGTCAGACCTTATTTTGGGGGGGGCTCCAAAATCACTACAGATGGTGACTGCAGCCATGAAATTAAAAGACACTTACTCTTTGGAAGGAAAGTTATGACCAACCTAGATAGCATATTGAAAAGCAGAGACATTACTTTGCCAACAAAGGTCCGTCTAGTCAAGGTTATGTCAAGGCTATGGTTTTTCCTGTGGTCATGTATGGATGTGAGAGTTGGACTGTGAAGAAGGCCGAGCGCTGAAGAATTGATGGTTTTGAACTGTGGTGCTGGAGAAGACTTTTGAGAGTCCCTTGGACTGCAAGGAGATCCAACCAGTCCATTCTGGAGGAGATCAGCCCTGGGATTTCTTTGGAAGGAATGATACTGGATGCTTGGGTTTGGTGCACTGGGACGACCCAGAGGGATGGTATGGGGAGGGAGGAGGGAGGAGGGTTCAGGATGGGGAACACATGTATGCCTGTGGCGGATTCATTCCGATGTATGGCAGAACCAATACAATATTGTAAAATTTAAAAATAAAATAAAATTAAAAAAAAAAAAAAAGCTGAAACTCCAGTACTTCTGCCACCTCATGTGAAGAGTTGACTCATTGGAAAAGACTCTGATGCTGGGAGGGATTGGGGGCAGGAGGAGAAGGTGACGACAGAGGATGAGATGGCTGGATGGCATCACTGACTCGATGGATGTGAGTCTGGGTGAACTCTGGGAGTTGGTGATGGACAGGGATGCCTGGTGTGCAGCGATTCATGGGGTCACAAAGAGTTGGACAGGACTGAGCTACTAAACTGAACTGAAGGTTAGAGAGGTAAATAGCAGGGAGGGAACACAGCTCCACCCATCAATAGAAAATTGGATTTAAGATTTACTGAGCATTCCCCCACCCATAAGAACAAGATCCAGCTTCACCCTCAGTCAATCTCTCCCATCAAGAAGCTTCCATAAGCCTCTAATCTTCTCCATCAGAGGGCAGACAGACTGAAAACCACAATCAGAGAAAACTAACCAATCTGATCACATGGACCACAGCTTTGTCTAACTCAATGAAACTATGAGCCATGCCAAGTAGGGCCACCCAAGATGGACGGGTCCTGGTGGAGAGTTCTGACAAAATATGGTCCACTGGAGAAGGGAATGGCAAACCACTTCAGTACTCTTGCCTTGAGAACCCCATGAACAGAATGAAAAGGCAGAAAGTTACGACACTGAAAGATAAACTCCCCAGGTCTGTAGGTGCCCAATATGCTACTAGAGATCAGTGCAGAAATAACTCCAGAAAGAATGAAGAGATGGACCCAGAGCAAAAACAAGACACAGTTGTAGATGTGACTCATGATAGAAGCAAAGTCTGATGCTATAAAGAGCAGTAGTACATAGGAACTTGGAACGTTAGGTCCATGAATCAAGGCAAATTAGAAGTGGTCAAACAGGAGATGGCAAGAGTGAACGTCGGCATTTTAGGAATCAGCGAACTAAAATGGACTGGAATGGGTGAATTTAACACAGAAGACCATTATATCTACTATTGTGGGAAAGAATCCTTTAGAAGAAATGGAGTAGCCATCATAGTCAACAAAAGAATCTGAAATGCAGTACTTGGACAATCTCTAAAAAGACAGAATGACCTCTGTTTGTTTCCAAGGCAAATCATTCAATATCACGGTGATCTAAGCCTATGCCCCAACCAGTAACGATGAAGGAACTAAAGTTGAACGGTACTATGAAGAACTACAAGACCTTTTAGAACAAACACACAAAAAAGATGTCCTTTTCATTATAGGGGACTGGAATGCAAAAGTAGGAAGTCAAGAAACACCTAGAGTAACAGGCAAATTTGTCCTTGTTACACAGAATGAAGCAGGGCAAATGATAATAGAGTTTTGCCAAGAGAATGCACTGGTCATAGCAAACACCCTTTTCCACAACACAAGAGAAGATTCTACACATGGACATCACCAGATGGTCAATACCGAAATCAGAATGATTATATCCCTTGCAGCCAAAGATGGAGAAGCTCTATATAGTCAACAAAGATAAGACCAGGAGCTGACTGTGGCTCAGAACATGAACTCCTTATTACCAAATTCAAACTTAAATTGAAGAAAGTAGAAAAACCACTAGGCCATTCAGGTATGACCTAAATCAAATGCCTTACAATTTTACAGTGGAAGTGAGAAATACATTCAAGTGATTAGATCTGACAGATAGGGTGCCTGATGAACTATGGACCGAGGTTTGTGACATTGTACAGGAGACTGGGATCAAACCATCCCCAAGAAAAAGAAACGCAAAAAATGAAGATGGCAGTCTTATGATGCTTTACATATAGCTATGAAAAGAAGACAAGTGAAAAGCAAAAGAGAAAAGGAAAGATATACCCATCTGAATGCAGAGTACCTAAGAATAGCAAGGAGAGATAAGAAAGCCTTCCTCATTTATCAGTGCAAAGAAATAGAAGAAAATAATAGAATGGGAAAGACTAGAGATCTCTTCAGGAAAATTAGAGATACCAAGGGAACATTTCATGCAAAGATGTGTACAATAATGGACAGAAATTGTATGGACCTAACAGAAGCAGAAGATATTAAGAAAAGGTGGAAGGAATATACAGAAGAACTGTACAAAAAAGATCTTCATGACCCAGATAATCACCATGGTATGGTCATTCACCTATAGCCAGACATCCTGGAATGTGAAGTCAGGTGGGCCTTAGGAAGCATCACTACCAACAAAGCTAGTGGAGGTGGTGGACTTCCAGTTGAGCTATTTCAATTCTAAAAGATGATGCTGTGAAAGTGATGCACTCAATATGCCAGCAAATTTGGAAACCTCAGCAGTGGCCACAGGACTGGAAAAGGTCAGTTTTTATTCTAATCCCAACAAAGGCAAGGCCAAAGAATACTCAAATCACCACACAATTGCACTCATCTCACACACTAGTAATGTTCAAAGTTTTCCAAGCCAGGATTCATCAGTATATGAACCATGAAATTCCAGGTGTTCAAGCTGGATTTAGAAAAGGCAGAACCAGAGATCAAATTGCCAACATCCGTTGGATTATTGAAAAAGCAAGAGAGTTCTAGTAAAACATCTATTTCTGCTTTATTGACTATTCCAAAGCCTTTGACTGTGTGAATCACCACAAACTGCAAAATTCTGATGAGAAAGAGATGGGAATACTAGACCACCTGACCTGCCTCTTGAGAAACCTATATGCAGATCAGGAAGCAACAGTTAGAACTGGACATGGCACAACAGATTTGCTCCAAATAGGGAAAAAAGTACATCAAGGCTGCATATTGTCACCCTGCTTATTTTACTTATATGCAGAGTGCATTATGAGTAATGCTGGGCTGGAGGAAGCACAATCTGGAATCAAGATTGCCAGGAGAAATAGCAATAACCTCAGATATGAAGATGACATGACCCTTATGGCAGAAAGTTAAGAACTAAAAAGCCTCTTGATGAAAATAAAAGAGGAGAGTGGAATAAGTTATCTTAAAGCTCAACATGCAGAAAACAAAGATCATGGCATCCAGTCCCATCAGTTCATACCAAATAGATGGGAAAACAATGGAAACAGTGACATACTTTATTTTCTTGGGCTCCAAAATCACTGCATATGGGGATGCAGCCATGAAATTTAAGACACTTACTCCTTGGGAGAAAAGTTATGATCCACCTAGACAGCATATTAAAAAGGAGAGACATTACTTTGCCAGCAGAGTTCCATCTAGTCAAGGCTATGGTTTTTCCAGTAGTCATGTATAGATGTGAGAGTTGGACTATAAAGAAAGCTGAGGGCCAAAGAATTGATGCTTTTGAATTGTGGTATCAGGGAAGACTCTTGAGAGTTCCTTGGACTGCAAGAAGATCCAACCAGTCCATCCAAAAGGAAATCAGTCCTGAATATTCATTGGAAGGACTGATGTTGAACCTGTAACTCCAGTACTTTGGCCATCTGATGAGAGGAACTGACTCATTTGAAGAGACCTTTATTCTGGGAAAGATATAAGGCAGAGGAGAAGGGGATGACAGAGGATGAGATGGTTGGATGGAATCCTCGACTCAATGATCATGAGTTTGAGTAAATTCTGGGAGTTGTTGATGGACAAGGAGGCCTGGCATGCTGCAGTCCATGGGGTCACAAAGAGTCGAACATGACTGAACAATTGAACTGAAGTGAACCAAAGGTTCAAGAGACAAGAGTTTAAAACCAGGTCACCGTATTTCATTTTTTTGATTTCACAAGCTATGCTTTGTTCAGTGTCATTATGTTACATGCCCGTATCTCATCTAAGGGTTCTCCTCACGTGATCTGTATTAATTCTCTCAAAGTCTATGAGGCTCTCCTTCCCATTGATCAGATGAAGAAACTGAGGTTTAGGAGGTTAATTAATTAGTCAATATTCCCACTTCCATCCCCAAACTATAATACCAAAGCCAAGATCCTTTTATCACAGTTATTAACAGAAATGGAATGATGCTTTAAGATTTGAATGTGTACATCCTAAGCTTTTACACAATGCTCAAAAGCTTCTTTTCAAGTTTTTGCTTCTATATTTTATATTTAGAAATATTCATACAATTGCTACTTGGCTCAGTTTGTCATCTCTAGTATTTTAAATTCTTATGATGTATTTAAATAAAGGGAATCAAATATTGCATGGCTTTATTTATAGCTTTTATCTAGTATCTTTCTATTATCTCTAACTCATCGATCAGTTTTATTTAGGAATTGCCATTTTCACTATATTCCAACTTGTTTAGCTCTTTTGAAATCATTGAATCAGATAATTTTAGAGGCACAGCTCCTACATATTATTAGCCAAATGAGGTAATGAGAAAAATTTTTACTTTTTAAATATTAGAAAACCTAAAATTGACTGTGTTTCTTATGTTCTTTCTCTATGCCTAAAGGAGGCCTATATTCATTACACTCAAACTTAAGGCTTTTTTTTTTTTAAATTTTCTATGAATATTTACTTGTAAATATCATTAAAAGAAGAAATTTCAGCTTCATAGAGGACATCTAACAGGATTTTTTTTTTTTTTTTACAATCATTTCTCTTCAGTTCTAAATACTATAAATACATTGAATTCTAGCCTCTGCCTGTGCACAGGTGTGCATGTGTGTAGTATTTGTCCAGTTTTAAAATCAAATTCAATTATTCACAATTGTACAGTTTAAAGCCATTCAGTTAAATATGTCCCTTTTAGGTATTTTGTTGGTAGAGTAGGGAACAACCAAAAAGTTCAGAAGTTTTGAACTGTAACCTGCTTTTCTCTAAACCCAGAAACCTAGGGGTAATAAAAGAAACATTACAATCACCCAGGAGCACATATGTGACTGTGTCTCTTCTATACTCTCAAGTACCTTAAGGAGTCTTAAGGGCTTTCTGATGATTCCATGCAAACTCATAAGCAGTTCTTCCTTATTTGTTCAGACTACACTCATGAGTTCTTCATTGTCTGCTAGAGTGAGATATGATGGAGGTATTATCAATGCCTGACAAAGATATCGGCATTGCCAGTGGAGCAGTGTCTGAGGTGAAGGGCAGTGACCCTTGTCCAAAGGGCACCTGCTGGCACTGAGGATGCACCTGTGCTGTGGCCATTAGTGTTAACACAGGCGTTAGCGCGCCCACTCCCTTTTCTAATGTGCTACATCACCCATGCTAAAAGAGTACCTCTAATACCATACTACTACTACTACTACTGCTACTGCTAAGTCGCTTCAGTCGTGTCCGACTCTGTGCGACCCCATAGATGGCAGCCCACCAGGCTCCCCCGTCCCTGGGATTCTCCAGGCAAGAACACTGGAGTGGGTTGCCATTTCCTTCTCCAATACATGAAAGTGAAAAGTGAAAGTGAAGCTGCTCAGGAGTGTCCGACTCTTAGCAATCCCATGGACTGCAGCCTACCAGGCTCCTCCATCCATGGGATTTTCCAGGCAAGAGTACTGGAGTAGGGTGTCATTGCCTTCTCCGTCTAATACCATAAGAACTATTGAAATCAACCAGTGGTGGTCATATGTTAAAGTCAGAAAAAGTAATGGAGGTTAAAGAAAAGCAATAAAAAAATCAAAAAGCAAAACAGCTTTTTGGTTTTTTTTTAACCTTTTAGATATTAAAAAATGAGGATCACTGGGGTTTGTGCATAGGGAAAACTGAAAAGCAGTTGATTAAATTGATGAGCTTTCTTTTAGGAGTTCTTCTCCAAAAGGCCACCTTATTTCCATGCTAACACCTCCCAGGCATGCTTCTAGACTTGGCTCTCCTGTATAATCCATTTTCTCACTTAAATAAATTTTTGTAAGTGAAATTCAAATAAGTATGTGACAAATGAAGGCAGACAGTGGAAAAGGCAACTTATTAAGGCTATGGATATGTAAAAAAAAAAAAAAAAAACTGTTTTAAGGTCAATATATAGCAAATTATGTTTTAAGTCTTTAAATAGCTTTTGAGAAAAAATTCAATATTTATCTTCCTTCTCTGTAAGGAAATGAAAATAACTCTAAATAAAATAAGCATATAACACAATCTGATATTAAAATAGAACATGAGCAATTAACACTGTTTCAGAGATGCCAAAATGATTTACTTTTAATGAATTAGCACTTAACCCAATGTCTAGCTTATATTAAAGCACTCTGGAAATAGCATTTTATTTAATGTTAGTATCATCTTTGAATATAACGTGTCGTATAAATAAGTCAAAGGAGGAAATTCACAGGATTATCTCAGTGAAGACTAAGAGAAGTGTTAATAAAATCCAGCAATTTCCTTGTAAAATCTTTTAGATAATTCTCTAACAATGTAAAATACTTATTTTAAATCAGTGTAAAACATGATAATGTTGAAACACAAGGAATTTCTCTTAAAACCAGGGTAAGACAGATACCAACTGACACCACCCTTACGTAGCAGTGTTCTGAAAGCTATGCCAGTACAGTTCAAACAAGGAAAAGTAGATATGTTTAAAAGGAAGAGACATATATTTTTTTTAAATTGAATAGACTGTAAATCTCAAAGAATAAATGGAAATAGTTACAATGAGGCAATTTAATAAGATTTTGGCTAGAAGTATCCAAGAATGGATACGCTTCTCTATCCCAAAAATATTTTTGAATAAATATCCATTAAAATATTCATCAAAATATAAATGTCTGGAAATTAATTTGTTAACAGATAATTAAAACTTCTATGAAGGTTTACATAAAGCATCATTGAACAATGTGAGTAAATTTGATGAAGTACCTTATACCTGTTCTTATTGGAAATTTTATATAGTATAAACTGTCGGTTCTCTCCAAATCCTGTTTTTAAATTTTATATATGTTTGCATATGTACATCTAATACATATGTTTATAAGCATATATATTAAAATTCATCAAAGTAAATATATTCCTATAAATGTGCAAGATATTTTCAAATGAGTAATAATAAATTCATCTATTGTAAAAGTTTAAAAAATATTGTAAAATTACAATGTACAAAATAATAAAAACCTTGGAAAAGAATAGAAGCATTTTCAGAGATTTCAGCTAAATGGACAATAAGAAAATACATTCATCCACATATCCATGCTTGTATGTTTGTGGGTACATAAACAAAAGGAATATCGTGGTACAAAATAAAACTAAAGGCAGAGAACAACACAACTTTTTATCAAATAAGTAATATATCTATTACACATACACCCAAATTGATTCTTAATTATATGCATTCAATTAAAAAAAAAAGTGAAAGATGTTGCACTATTGGGGTCCAAGTAGAAAAGAAATGTGCCCATAGCTTAGGATAACTTGAGGTCAGAGTCACTGTTTTACAAAGATTTGAGCTGAGTACAGAAACATTCTAAAGGTTAACAATGTAACTCCAAGACTGAGAACTGAAAAAGGAAGAAAGAAGTTTCAGATACCCAGTGAAGTTTAAAATATGCATTGTCCCCAAGACTGTCCTCACTTCTAACTCTGAATTGATAAGGTCCTGAACACTACCCATAGGGTTTGATAATACATTAGACAGATTCAGACTTACCAAAAGTTGTTACACTCAACAGTTAACTATTATAGCTAAAGGATGAAGCACATGGGGAAGATTCTAGGACTTGAAGATTCATGATTCCTCTCCTTGTCATCCCTATCTCCAAACCATATGTATCAGTGATTTAGAATTTTTCTACTAAATTGTACTGTGGATACCAACTGCAAAAACATTCAGCTGCAAAGTTAGGGAACTGTTCACAGACCACCCTCACTTCTAATGCCAGTTGCAAGTTTAGGGATTCCCCAAACCAACCTCATATTCAATAATGCTAGAAGGACTCCATATTCACTGAGAGCTGTTAGAATCACAGTTCTGGTTTATTAGAAGGAAAGGATACAATTTAAAATCAGCCATAAGAAGAAATGTATAGGGAGTAGTTCAGGAAGATTCTAAACACACAGCTCCCAGTTGTATTGTCCTCATGGAGTCTAAAGTGTGCAAGTGTGCCAAAGTGTTAGTGGCTTAGTCGTGTCCAAACCTTTGCAATCCCATGGACTGTAGCCCATCAGGCACCTGTGTCCATGGAATTCTCTAGACAAGAATACTGGTTCAGGTTGCCATTTCCTACTCCAGGGGATCTTCCCGACCCAGGGATCGAACCCAGGTCTCCCCATTTCAGGCAGATTCTTTACTGTCTGAGCCACCAGGGAAAGCCCGAGGATAGTATTAAATCCTCTTGGCAATAATGTGTGACAATATACATGGGGTATTGACGACCGTGAAAGCTTTCTTGACATTTTGTGTCTAAAGTTTTTATTGGGGCTCCATCATATTGGCATAACTGACAGCCCATGAGGCTGATCTCAGTTTCCAGCTCCTTAGGGGACTGAGCTGATATTACCTGATTCAAAGTCCTTACCCTGAATCATATTTCATTATTTGACTGGCCCTAGGACCCCAGGCAAACAAAGACACAACTATCAAGCATGACATTTCAGGGGTTTAGAGATTTTCTCTCACAAACCAAGGGCAAAGCCCTTACTTCTTTATGGGCAAGGTTAAATTCTTTATAGTACACACTCCTCAAAGGAGGAAATTTTACAGAGAGGGCTGCCATTAAGGAATCAGTCACTTCAGGTTGAGGTCACTTCTCAAAAAAGTGTATTTACAAAGTCAAGATGGAATAATAACACTCAATACAGTGAGTGCCAAAGAAAACAGGCACACTGTATTTTACTTGTTGGGTAAAAACTAACACAGTATTTCTGGAAAGCAAATGTCCAATATGAATAAAATAAATATTATAAATATGCATAAGATTTTTTTAAATTAAAAAAATTTTAATATAAATTTATTTATTTTAATTGGAGGCTAATTAATTTACAATATTGTATTGGTTTTGCCATACGTCAAAATGAATCTGTCACGGGTATACACGTGTTCCCCATCCTGAACCCCTCTCCTGCCTCCCTCCCCATACCATCCCTCTGGGTCATCTCAGTGCACCAGCCCGAGGCATCCAGTATCATGCATCAAACCTGGACTGGCGATTCAATTCATATATGATATTATACATGTCTCAATGCCATTCTCCCAAATCATCCCACCCTCTCCCTCTCCCACAGAGTCCAAAAGACTGTTCTATACATCTGTGTCTCTTTTGCTCTCTTGCATACAGGGTTATCACTACCATCTTTCTAAATTCCATATATATGCGTTAGTATACTGTATTGGTGTTTTTCTTTCTGGCTTACTTCACTCTGTATAATAGGCTCCAGTTTCATCCACCTCATTAGAGCTGATTCAAATGTATTCATTTTAATGGCTGAGTAATACTCCATTGTGTATATGTACCACAGCTTTCTTATCCATTCATCTGCTAATGGACATCTAGGTTGCTTCTATGTCCTGGCTATTATAAACAGTGCTGCGATGAACATTGGGGTACACGTGTCTCTTTCAGTTCTGGTTTCCTTGGTGTGTATACCCAGCAGTGGGATTGCTGGGTCATAAGGCAGTTCTATTTCCAGTTTTTTAAGGAATCTCCAAGGATTTGACTCAGCAATTCCACTTCAAATTACCCTAAAGAAAATTTTAGATTGTGTATTAAGATTAATTAATTAAATTCCTTTATTTTATTAGTTATTACTTTAAGAATCCTTATTGAGAATATTATATGTCAGGTTGCACACTGACAATACAGCAATAAATAAGTGAATAAGGTCCTCCATCCTCAGGAAATTTATTCTAATTGTTTCTTTGCATAAGAACAATTATATTATCATTGTATAAAATTATAAGCATAACCTATTCATTAAATTATTACATACACATAAAATTTTCAGAAAATTATCTCCAGTAGATTATGTATTGCTGAGTGAAAAATACGTTGTGTATATTATAGCTCTTTTGTTGCATTAAAATAAGAAAATATATGTTTTTAAGAGCTTTGCAGTAATTATTGCTAAGTGTAAAAATTATTGGAAATAATTTTTCTTTTCTTGATTCTCAATTTTTTTGTAAAGAGCATAATCAGAGCAACTCATAATTAGAAATAAAATAACATTTATGTTTTTAAAAAAGTTTTCCTAAATGAAAGTATTTCATTCAATACATCTTTAATAATATATGATAGCAATATTAATGCCATCTCTCCATATAAATAAAACTTGAATGATGAGAGTTGCTAAGCTACTTATTTGAAAAAAACAGAAGTTTCTAAAATTACATTTAAAAATATAAATTCATCCTTTTTATAGTAGAAACAGTATGAATATTGTACAATATTAAATTTTATACATTTCAATATGACCTTTGACAAGTTAATTCACCTACCTTAGCTTAAGTTCTGAATTTATAAATTGAAACTAATTATAACCTCTCAATACCTTTGCTTTTAAATGGAATAACAATGCCTAGCACAAAGGATTTTAATTATTTTTTCTTTACTTTGGAAAGTATTATAATCAAAATGTTTATTTTTATTTATTGGGTTTAATGTTAGCTTTAAGCTGGCTTAACACTCAACATTCAAAAAATTAAGATCATGGCATCTGATCCCATTACCTCACGGCAAATAGATGGGGAAACATCAAAATAGTGAAATACTTTATACCGTTGGGTTAAAAAATCACTGAGGTCAGTGACTGCAGTCATTAAATTAAAAGATGTTTGCTCCTTGGAAAGAAAGCTATGACAAACATAGACAGTGTATTAAAAAGCAGAGACATCACTTTGCCAACAAAGGTCTGCTTAGTCAAAGCTATGGTTTTTTTCCAGTAGTCAGGTACAGATGTGAGTTGGACCATAAAGAAGGCTGAATACCAAAGGATTGATGCTTTTGAATAGTGGTGCTGGAGGAAACTCTTGAGCATCCCTTGGACAGCAAGAAGATCAAACCAGTCAATCCTAAAGGAAATTAACTATGAGTATTCACTGAAAGGACTGATACTAAAGTTGAAGCTCCAATACTTTGGCCACCTGATGCGAAGAGCCAACTTTGGAAAAGACCTTGATGCTGGGAAAGATTGAGAGCAGGAGGAGAAGGAGATGACAAAGGATGCGATGGTTTGATGGTTATCACTGATTCAGTGGACATGAATTTAAGCAAACTCCTGGAGGTAATGACGAACAGGGAAGCCTGGCCATGCTGAAGTCCTTGGTCGGAGGAGGGGGTTGCTTCTCAAAGAATTGGATGTGACTTAGTGATTGAATAACAAGTGTTATCAATCTTAGATTTTTAGTTGCTCTACTTAACTTCCTCAAATCAGTCAAACTTGTATTCAAAATACTGAAAGTGTTCTCTGAAAGTCACTGGTCTATTTCTCTGTTCAGTTCTGTTAGTGAATACTTGTTTTCTATATTGTCATATGATTTATTTACTATATTTAAATTAACATCAACTTATTTGACACACTTCCCATTGAAATTCTATTTGCATTTATACTTTTTTGGAGCCTGCTGTTACTTTCATGAAACACAAGTTTTCTTATCATTAAGAAAAATGTTTAGAGCACACAAAGTCATATATTCTCACATATGGTGCTGAACTTTTCAAAAAAGAAAGCAATGTTATTCTCCAAAATTTTGAAAATTTGCTTTCTGGTAATTTTTCTTTTTTTGAGTAAAGGTGGCATTATCATTATACTAATAGTTTTATTGAGTTACAAAGCTGTACAGAATTCATATTTTCTTGAGGAAATCACTTTAATTATAATTCAACTGACTTCCTAAGAACTTAGATCAGCACCATTGATCTTCATTGCAGTCCTTTAAAGAATTCACTCTCTGAAGAGATGTATCACCTGAACCCAATGCAGGAAAGCTAATACTATCTTCACTCTTTGCTATTGAGCAAGAACGTATCTGGAATAATTTCTATGCTGATTACAATTAGATCAAAGCTGAAGGAGGACGAGTGACACACATAGAATAAGGACATTCAATAAATTAGTGTAAAATAATGAGTATTAATGAAGATCATATGTATTTTTAAATTCTTAGTAAATATAATCATATATAAGTATATATAATAATATATACAAAATAATGTTGATAACATATCAGTTCAGTTCAATTCAGTTGCTCAGTCGAGCCCGACTCTTTGTGAACACATGAATCACAGCACGCCAGGCCTCCCTGTCCATCACCAACTCCTGGAGTTCACTCAGACTCATGTCCATCGAGTCAGTGATGCCATCCAGCCATCTCATCTTCTGTCGTCCCCTTCTCCTCCTGCCCTCAATCCCTCCCAGCATCAGGGCCTTTTCCAATGAATCAACTCTTTGCATGAGGTGGCCAAAGTATTGGAGTTTCAGCTTCAGCATCAGTCCTTCCAATGAACCCCCAGGACTGATCTCCTTTAGGATGGACTGGTTGGATCTCCTTGCAGTCCAAGGGACTCTCAAGAGTTTTCTCCAACACCACAGTTCAAAAGCATCAGTTCTTCAGTGCTCAGATTTCTTCACAGTCCAACTCTCACATCCGTACATGATCACTGAAAAAAATACAGCCTTAACTAGAAGGACCTTTGTTGGCAAAGTAATATCTCTGCTTTTCAATATGCTATCTAGGTTGGTCATAACTTTCCTTCAAAGGAGTAAGCGTCTTTTGATTTCTTTGGCTTCAATCTTTGATTTTGATGGCTTCAATCTCCATCTGCAGTGATTTTGGAGCCCAAGAAAATAAAGTCTGACACTGCTTCCACTGTTTCCCCATCTATTTCTCATGAAGTGATGGGACCGGATGTCATGATCTTCATTTTCTGAATGTTGAGCTTTAAGTCAACTTTTTCATTCTCCTCTTTCACTTTCATCAAGAAACTTTTTAGTTCTTCAATTTCTGCCATAAGGGTGATGTCATAGGCATATCTAGGATTATTGATATTTCTCCCTGCAATCTTGATTCCAGCTTGTGCTGCTTCCAGCCCAGCATTTCTCCTGATGTACCGTGCATATAAGTTAAATAAGCAGGGTGACAATATACAGCCTTGATGTACTCCTTTTCCTATTTGTAACCAGTCTGTTGTTCCATACCAGTTCTAACTGTAGCTTCCTGACCAGCATACAGATAGGTCAGGTGCTCTGGTATTCCCATCACTTTCAGAATTTTCCACAGTTTATTGTGATCCACACAGTCAAAGGCTTTGGCATAGTCAATAAAGCAGAAATTCATGTTTTTCTGGAACTCTCTTGCTCTTTCCATGATCTAGCGAATGTCGGCAAGTTGATCTCTGGCTCCTCTGCCTTTTCTAAAACAAGCTTGAAGATCTGAAAGTTCATGGTTCACATATTGCTGAAGCCTGGCTTGGAGAATTTTGAGCATTACTTTACTAGTGTGTGAGATGAGTGCAATTGTGCGATAGTTTTAGCATTCTTTGGCATTGCTTTTCTTTGGGATTGGAATGAAAACTCACCTTTTCCAAGTCCTGTGGCCACTGCTGAGTTTTCCACATTTGCTGGCATATTGAGTGCAGCACTTTCACAGCATCATCTTTTAGGATTTGGAATAACTCAACTGGAATTCCATCACCTCCACTAGCTTTGTTCATAATGATGCTTTCTAAGGTCCACTTGACTTCACATTCCAGGATGTCTGGCTCTAGATGGGTGATCACACCATAGTGATTATCTAGGTCATGAAGATCTTTTTTGTACAGTTCGTCTGTGTATTCTTGCCACCTCTTCTTAATATCCTCTGCTTCTGTTTAGGTCCATACCATTTCTGTCCTTTATCGAGCCCATCTTTGCATGAAATGTTCCCTTAGTATCTATAATTTTCTTGAAGAGATCTCTAGTCTTCGCATTCAGTTGTTTTCCTCTATTTCTTTGCATTGATCACTGACAAAGGCTTTCTTAACTCTCCTTGCTATTCTATGGAACTCTGCATTCAGATGCTTATTTCTTTCCTTTTCTCCTTTGCTTTTCGCTTCTCTTCTTTTCACAGCTATTTGCAAGGTCTCATCAGACAGTCATTTTGCTTTTTTGCATTTCTTTTCCATGGGGATGGTCTTGATCCCTGTCTCCTGTACAATGTCACAAACCTCCGTCCATAGTTCATCAGGCACTCTGTCTATTAGATCTAGGCCCTTACATCTA
>NW_011494625.1:6788730-6789969 GCF_000754665.1 Bison bison bison
GCCCTGCTTCGTTCCGTATTCCAAGGCCAAATTTGCCTGTTACTCCAGGTGTTTCTTGACTTCCTACTTTTGCATTCCAGTCCCCTAGAATGAAAAGGACATCTTTTTTGGGTGCTAAAAGGTCTTGTAGGTCTTCATAGAACCGTTCAACTTTAGCTTCTTCAGCGTTACTGGTTGGGGCATAGACTTGGATTACTGTGATATTGAGTGGTTTGCCTTGGAAACGAACAGAGATCAATGTGTCATTTTTGAGATTGCATCCAAGTACAGCTTTTCGGACTCTTTTGTTGACCATTATGGCTACTCCATTTCTTCTAAGGGATTCCTCCCACAGTAGTAGATATAATGGTCAGCCTAGTTAAATTCATCCATTTTAGTTCACTGATTCCTAGAAATTTGACATTCACTCTAGTCATCTCCTGTTTGACCACTTCCAATTTGCCTTGATTCATGGACCTGACATTCCAGATTCCTATGCAATATTGCTCTTTTCAGCATTGGACCTTGCTTCTCTCACCAGTCACATCCACAGCTGGGTATTCTTTTTGCTTTGGCTCCATCGCTTCATTCTTTCTGGAGTTACTTCTCCACTGATTTCCAGGAGCATATTGGGCACCTACCAACCCGGAGAGTTCCCCTTTCAGTATCCTCTCATTTTGCCTTTTCATGGTGTTCATGGGGTTCTCAAGGCAAGAATACTGAAGTGGTTTGCCATTCCCTTCTCCAGTGGACCACATTCTCTCAGACCTGTCCACCATGCCCCTCCTGTCTTGGGTCACCCCATACGGCATGTCTTAGTTTCATTGAGTTAGACAAGGCTGTGATCCATATGATCAGATTGGCTAGTTTTCTGTGATTATGGTTTCAGTGTGTCTGCCCTCTGATGTCCTCTCACAACACCTACCGTCTTACTTGGGTTTCTCTTACCTTGAACATGTGGTATGTCTTCACGGCTGCTCCAGCAAAGTGCAGCCACTGCTCCTTACCTGGGCGAGGGGTATCTCCTCACGGCTGCCCCTCCTGACCTTGAAGGTGGATTAGTTCCTCTCGGCCCTCCTGCGCCAGCACAGCCTCAGCTCCTTGGATGTGGGGTAGCTCCTCTTGGCCGCTCACACAGCCTGGCACTCTCGGTCGCCGCTCCTGACCTTGGGCGAGGGGTAACTGCTCTTGGCCACGCTTCTGCATGGTCTGCGTGGCCAAGAGCAGCTACCCCTCGCCCAAGGTAATATATATCTGATA
>NW_011494625.1:6790069-6804190 GCF_000754665.1 Bison bison bison
ATATATATATAGTATATAAATACACACATGTATGTGTAAAATGATGTGAAAAGGGCTATTAAAAACAGCAATAACAAAGCCTTTATCTGAACTGAATTAGTAAAAACCACTTGCAGCTTTTGTAACAAATGAAAAAAGGAAGATGATTTCTTTTTTAATCTTTTTAAATCAAAATTAGGTGCTATCACGTTAGTTTCAGGTGTATAGCACAGCAGTGCAGTTATATTTATACATAGGTGTGTGTGTGCACTCAAAGTTAATTTCTTGGTGGAGAAGATCTTCTTAAGCAGAAGTATTGGAGGCAAAGGACTCAAGTAGAGGTGTCAGATCCAGAACTCTGTTCAGGGCTGTGTAAAAAGAATAACAACAAAGCAAAGCCAAGCAGGGCAGACTAAGAAGCTTCAGAATTCAATCTCAACAGACTTGGTGCCAATTCAAACCTTTTCTGTCCATGTAAACAAATGTGGTTGAGACAAAGTTCTAAGAGTAAACAAGAGTCATATCTGACTGTTGGTGAGCAAAGTTGACAATTCTTGGTGTACTTGATCTTTGGTTTGTATTCACTGAATATAAAATAGAAATGGGTTAAAAAGTTTAATAGGAATCAGGTGAAGAAATGGGCTAGAAGACTTTGCTTTACATAAAAAAGTGTAGTTGATTTTCCTGAAAGGTCCTTTTTTCTGCTTAAAAAAAAAAAAAACCTTTCTACCTTCTATTCAAATAAAATTCGATATTTTCCTGTCACATTTTGAAATGTATATACAGAAAAACTAAAGAAACCAAAATATTCAACAAAATATATAAAGAGGAGAAATATTATACATATTTAAAAATCCAATTTCAAACTCCTGTAGCTGGAGACAAAATAAGAATAACCAACTCCTTTTCTCCTGTCAGTTCTCAGTGATTTCACTGTGAACACTCACACTTTATTAATAACTACTTGTATATATGCACAGCATCTCATCCACAGATCTCAGAAATTACAAACACTGGATTTACACAAGAGGAAAATAAACTGCAAGTCACCTCATTTTCTAAACAGATCATTTGAAACCCAGAAAGGTTAAAACTGCTCAATATGAAGCAGAATTGTGTAGTGGGTCAGTATTATTTGGACCTATGAAAAGTGAGGCCCCTCTGCTGTTACAGGCAGTAAGTACACAGCTCCCTAATGGGCTAAGAAGGAAGGAAACTTAAAGAAAGAAACCACAGCTAGCTGAGTCTACTGTCTCATGCTACTTAAAATAATCCTCAGAACTCATAGGGATATATACAGAAAACAAATACAAGTCACCAGAAATCAAACAACAAGAGCTACTTTATATTTGTAAAGAACTTTACAACCTAGAAATATTTCATTTGTGTCTTGTAACATCTCCAGGGGATTTTCAACAAGTGACCCAAGGAAGGTTTTGTTTTTCTGATTTCCATCCTCTTACTTTCTAATCAAATGTAAACTCTATAAGGGAAAACCCATGTCTTTTTTGTGACTCTTTTTATCCCCAACACTACTCTCAGAATCTTGCCCATACTTAGAGTTTAATAAGTACCTCTTGAATATTGTTGCATGAATAAACATAAAAAGTGAGAATTAAGGGTAGAACCCTCCACACACTCAGTACAGAGGTTTTTTTATTTTTTATTTTTTTTTTCCATGCAGCATGTAACTGCTCATTGTAGACAATACATTTTTAAAAATGTGAAAAGTAAAGAGAAGAAGAAAGGAATGAAAATTTTTTTCCTCCATAAAATAACATACTAGTGTGATACACTAGAGAAGGAAATATCACCCCAAACCAGTCCTCTTGCCTGGAAAACCCATGGATGGAGGAGCCTGGTAGGCTACAGTCCATGGGGTCGCAAACAGTCGAACACGACTGAGTGACTTCACTTCACTTACTTTGCTCACTTCTTACTTTATCACTAGAGAAGGAAGTGGCAACCCACTCCAGTATTCTTTCTTGGAGAATCCCATGGACAGAGAAGCCTGGCGGGCTATGGTCCATGGGGTTGCAGGGGGTCGGACATGACTGAAGTGACTAAGCAGAGTGTGATACACCGACAGGCGAGTAACTGCATGGAGGTTGTCAAAAGATAGAGGATCATTAAGGGAAATGGGAAAACTCCTAAAGATTCAACAGAGGAGTTGGAGATAAACAGCCTTATTGATTATAAAACAACATTTGCCCAAATCAAAATGCAAAGAAAGCTCATTGCCAATCAAAATAAGGTCAAGTAGAAATAGGCCTTCCAAGTGGTGCAATGGTAAAGAACCCACCTGCCAATGCAGTAGATGCAAAAGACAAGGGTTGGATCCCTGGGTCAGGAAGATCCTCTGGAGTAGGAAATGGCAACCAGCTCCAGTATTCTTGTCTGGAGAAGAGAATTCCATGGGCTGAAGAGCCTGCTGGGCTACAGTCCACAAGGTCACAAAGAGTCAGACATGACTAAGGGACTGGGCACACACACAAAGTAGAAATAAAGATATAGAGAAAATGATTATTTGGGAAATACATGTTGCTTTTCATATTCAGAAGAAACTTCACATAAATGGTTTCTCAATTTTGTATCTTTAGTAATCTTTTCCTCTTTAGGGATACACTTCCATGGTTATATGTTGTAGACTGATTGGATATGTGATTGAGTTCTAGCAAACAAAACTGTGAGGAGATATTATATGTCCCTTCCTGTCTGAAGCATTCTCCTGTTGTAGCAAACTTACAGCTATGTGATGAGATGACAGGAAAGCCATATCTTTGCTTTCAAAGCCATATCATCAAATCACAAAGCCTCCCTCTTTCCTTCTTTAGCTGAATGAGAAATAAGACTTGGTTATGTTAAAACACTGAAATAGTATAGTTTATATGTTGCTACCACAAATCTAGCATTGATTTTTCTAATACAATACTCTTCTAATCATTCTTCATTTTGCTGCTCTTTAGTTGCTGAGTTGTGTCTGATCCTTTGTGGACCCATGAACTGTAGCCCACCAGGTTCCTCTGTCCATGGAAATCTCCAGGCAAGAATACTGGAGTGAGTTGCCATTTCCTTCTCCAGGGGATCTTCCTAACACAAGGATAGAACCCTGTGTCTCCTGCTTGGCAGGCAGATTCTTTATCACTGTGCCACCTGGGAAATCCATAAAGGCAGCCAGAGGAATTCCTCAAAAATGTGAATAGCATTTTGTCACTCTCTTTAAAAATATATCCATTTGCTTCCTATTGAACTCAGATGAAATTCAAACCCTTGACTATGTCCTCAAAAGCTCACCCCAGGTGACTTCTCAGGTGACACTCAGGATGCACTGCCCTTCACTCCTTTACTCATTTTCATTCTCTTTCGCAATTGTGCCAGCCCTTTGTACATTCTATGCTTTTGCTTGCAGTGCTTATTTCCAAGATCATCACAGACTCAGATCCAAGTTTATACACAATCTCTTCAAGGATTTGCTACTACTTAGCAAAGGAGCATCCTCAATTACTATATGTTCCAGGGTTAGAGTTATGGTTGATGTTTTCTTAGCATATGTCATTTCCTACAATTCTTTGTTTATGTGCTTATCGTATGTATACAATTTGAGTTCCTTGATAACAATGACATCATTATTATTTCCTCTTTGTATTCTGGAAACATGGAACAATATCTGTTGGAAAGATACCACTTAAGAAATATCTGTTGACTGATACAAAATCAGTAAGATAATTTTGCAAAGAGGTTAGTCCATGAGTTAAATGCACTTCAGAGGAGGTCACATTTGAGATGATAATTGAATGGTAAGATGTTATGACCTTGCAATATTCTGGAAACAGAACATTTCAGGGAGAGGATACAGCAATTGCAGAATCTTGAAAGAAAGAAAAAAAAAAAAGCACAGTGTGTTCCTGGAAGCAAAATAAGGTCAGTGGAACCAAAGAATAATGAGAAAGAGCTTTGGATTATTTACCCAATGCTGTGCCTTTGCCCAAGAGAGGCAAGCTGGTGCTCCCCAGAGAGCAGAGAACAGTCATATGATTAACACCCACATGTCTAAACTGGGATGGGGTGCTAGGGTTCCCAGCCCATAATTTTCTTGCTAACATTATCCATTTTGGATGTAGGCATAAAATGTAAAACTATTCATTACACAATACCTCAACAAGAGAGATTATCAGATATATTATTGTTTTTCTTAATAGATTTATTTAAAAGCAAGAACAACAAAGAATGTCTTCAACATTTAAATAAGACTTTTGAACAAAGATTTTTTTAAAGACTAGTTGCCAGACAGGTCTAATGATGAGAGTATGCCAAGGAAGAAAATAGAAATCCCACTTACTTCATGATGTACTTTTCCAGTTCAGATAGACAATACCAAAATAAGAGCATCTTAGTCACTGAATGTCAGAAGAACTAAGTCTTCTAAAGAAATTGTATATAGTTTTAATGTGGAAATAGAAAGTTAAAAAAATTAATCTGAGATTGTTCTTTTGTTGACCCATTTGGGTAAGATAGCTAATAGTGACTAATACCTCTTATACCTATAAGATACAGACTAACAAAACACAAAAAGTGAGTCTATACAAATGCGATGCTCTTCAGTAATGTACCAAGGGCCCAACTGCAACACAGAAGTGGCTATTTCCAGGATGTAAAATCTGCATGTTTTTTCAGGCCACTAGGAAAACTATTTTGAGCCATCTTCAATTATGCAGTACCAAACAGACTCATCTGCTTTCCCTCTTTCTTTTAACTCTTGCCATGGACCAGGTGAAGGAGGCCAAAATCAGTTTGAGACTTAAAGTTCCATTATTCTATACTTTGATTGGTTTTAAATGATTGAAGATCTAGTTTTCTAGGATCTAGCTTCAGGGTCTTTATTTATTTTGGCAGGATTCAACTCTGGAGTTTTGATTTGCAATCACTAATCTCTCCAAAGAGAATTTTCTACTAGAATAGCAATTGATTTATTTTTTTATTGGAAATCAGCCAGTTGAATGAATATGCCAAATCTGCTGGTTGGCCAATGCCACATTTCTCGAGATAAGAGGGCAATGAGAGATTCAAAATGAGAGTCAAAACAGAGAGAGTGTATCTGGATAAGGAAAACTGAAGGATCAGAAGAGATATTTGTAATCAATCTTAATGTCCACATCCCCTATGACTTAAATCTGTCAAGTTGATGAAATAGTTTTTTCATCTCATGATTGGAAAGCCTCCTGCAATACAGAAATCAATCAAACGAATTCTTATTCTTCAACTTCTCTTTTTCTAACACCTACATCAACCATCATCATTGCCTTCTGGCTCAGTGGTAAAGAATCCGCTTGCCAAGCAGGATACGTAGGAGATGCAAGTTCGATCCTCGAGTCAGGAAGACCCCCTGGAGGAGGAAGTGGACTGTAGTTCATAGGGTTGCAAAAAGTCTAACATGACTGAGGCAACTGAGCACGCATGCCTTCTTACTCATCAGTTTGGTAATTTACTTCTTAATTTAACCAAAGCAGCACAAATTGACATTAGCATTTAGATTTGTATAATTCTCATTGAATTAATATGAGGGATATTCTTACAGATTTGGAAGGCATCCTAATCTGATTGACATCTCTTAATCCACACTTTTAATCATGTGTGGAATGAATTATTTGGAGGACTATGTCTTGTAGATTATTAGCACTATCCCAACAGTGTGGACTTTTTCTACTTTAATAATGAGAGAATACTATTTGAAGACTATTGACATAACAGAGTTTTCTATGTGACATGTAGTTATTAATTCATCCATAGTCATTTATTTTTTGTCCACTATTCAAAAGGCTCTGGTAAGGGGAATCATGTAATTTATCTTCTAAAAAGTGAAAATGCTGAAAATAAAACCAGGAAAATAGACATCATCCAGTACTGTCAATGAAAAGCCAAGAGGAAAAATCACCTTACGCTCTGGGAACAAAGTAGTAATTCAAACTGAAGAAAACTAGAACATGCAAGAGTGAATCTTATATCATCCTTTTCCTCAAGGATACAGCAAAGTGGGTACCTGAGAAAAAGGGCTTCCCTGGTGGCTCAGATGCTAAAGAATCTGCCTGTAATGTGGGAAAACTGGATTTGATCCCTGGGTTGGGAAGATCCCCTGGATGAGAAAATGACAACTCACTCCAGTATTCTTGCCTGGAGAATCCCATGGACAAAGGAACCATAGGATTACAAGAATTGGATATGGCTGTGCTTATTTAACTTATATGCAGAGTACATCATGAGAAACACTGGGCTGGAAGAAGCACAAACTGGAATCAAGATTGCTGGGAGGAATATTAGTAACCTAAGACTGCAAGGAGATCCAACCAATAAATTCTAAAGGAGATCA
Source organism: Bison bison bison (assembly GCF_000754665.1). NCBI lineage: Eukaryota > Metazoa > Chordata > Mammalia > Artiodactyla > Bovidae > Bison > Bison bison. Next base: position 6,796,413 of record NW_011494625.1, read on the forward strand.
GCCCTGGGTGCTCTTTGGAAGGAATGATGCTAAAGCTGAAATTCCAGTACTTTGGCCACCTCATGCAAAGAGTTGACTCATTGGAAAAGACTCTGATGCTGGGAGGGATTGGGGGCAGGAGAAGAAGGGGACGACAGAGGATGAGATTGCTGGATGGCATCACTGACTCGATGGACAAGAGTTTGGGTGAACTCCAAGAGATGGTGATGGACAGGGAGGCCTGGCGTGCTGTGATTCATTGGTTCGCAAAGAGTCAGACATGACTGAGCGACTGAACCGAACTGAACTGACTGAACTGAAGATAGCAGATGACACCACCCTTATGGCAGAAAGTGAAGAAGAACTAAAGAGCCTCTTGATGAAAGTGAAAGAGGAGAGTGAAAAAGTTGGTTTAAAGCTCAACATTCAGAAAACTAAGATCATGGCATCTGGGCCCATCACTTGATGGCAAATAGATGGAGAAAGAGTGGAAACAGTGGCTGACTTTATTTTGGGGGTTCTACAAAATCACTGCAGATGGTGACTACAGCCATGAATTTAAAAGAAACTTACTCCTTGGAAGAAAAGTTATGACCAACATAGACAGCATATTAAAAAGCAGAGACATTACTTTGCCAACAAAGGTCTGTCTAGTCAAGGCTATGGTTTTTCCAGTGGTCATGTATGGATGTGAGAGTTGGACTATAAAGAAAGCTGAGTGCAGAAGAATTGATGCTTTTGAACTGTGGTGGTGAAGACTCTTGCGAGTCCCTTGGATTACAAGGAGATCCAGCCAGTCCATCCTAAAGGAAATTAGTCGTGAATGTTCATTGTAAGGACTGATGTTGAAGCTGAAACTCCAATAATTTGGCAACCTGATGTGAAGAGTTGAATCATTTGAAAAGACATTGATGCTGGGAAAGATTGAAGGCAGGAGGAGAAGGGGATGACAGAGGATGAGATGGTTGCATGGTATCACCGGCTCTGTGGACATGAGTTTGAGTAACTCTGGGAGTTGGTGATGGAGAGGGAAGCCTGGCGTGCTCCAGTCCATGAGGTCACAGTCAGACATGACTGAGCAACTGAACTGAACTGAGTGACTAATGCTTCAAACTTATAAATGCTGCACATATGTGACTTTACTTTTGTTGATTCAATATTAAAAAATACTTTAAAATAAGTGCTTTACTTTTCCACTAAGTATTAAGGCCTCAGTAAGATCTGTATCTGCATATCTGAGGTTATTGATATTTCTCCCAGCAATCTTGATTCCAGCTTGTGCTTCTTCCAGCCCAGCATTTCTCATGATGTACTCTGCATAGAAGTTAAATAAACAGGATGAAAATATACAGCCTTGACATACTCCTTTTCCTATTTGGAACCAGTCTGTTGTTCCATGTCCAGTTCTAACTGTTGCTTCCTGACCTGCATACAGGTTTCTCAAGAGGCAGGTCAGGTGGTCTGGTATTCCCATCTTTTTCAGAATTGTCCAGTTTGTTGTGACCACACAGTCAAAGGCTTTGACATAGTCAATAAAGCAGAAATAGATGTTTTTCTGGAACTCTCTTGTTTTTTCCATGATCCAGAGGATGTTGGCAATTTGATCTCTGGTTCCTCTGCCTTTTCTAAAACCAGCTTGAACATCTGGAAGTTCATGGTTCACGTATTGCTGAAGCCTGGCATGGAGAATTTTGAGCATTGCTTTGCCAGCGTGTGAGATGAGTGCAATTGTGCGGTAATTTGAGCATTCTTTGGCATTGCCTTTCTTTGGGATTGGAATGAAAACTGACCTTTTCCAGTCCTGTGGCCACTGCTGAGGTTTCCAAATTTGTTGGCATATAGAGTGCAGCACTTCCACAGTATCATCTTTTAGGATTTGAAATAGCTCAACTGGAATTCTTTCACCTCCACTAGCTTTGTTAGTAGTGATGCTTTCTAAGGCCCACTTGACTTCACATTCCAGGATGTCTGGCTCTAGATGAGTGATCATACCATTGTAATTATATTGGTCATGAATATCTTTTTTGTACCCTTCCTCTGTGTATTCTTGCCACCTCTTCTTAATATCTTCTGCTTCTGTTAGGTCCATACCATTTCTGTCCTTTATCGAGCCCATCTTTGCATGAATGTTCCCTTGGTACCCCTAATTTTCTTGAAGAGATCTCTAGTCTTTCCATTCTGGTGTTTTCTTCTATTTCTTTGCATTGATCACTGAGGAAGGCTTTCTTATCTCTTCTTGCTATTCTTTGGTACTCTGCATTCAGATGAATATATCATTCCTTTTCTCCTTTGCTTTTTGCTTCTCTTTTTTCACAGCTATTTGTAAGGCCTCCCCAGACAGCCATTTTGTTTTTGGCATTTCTTTTCCATTGGGATGGTCTTGATCCCTGTCTCCTGTACAATGTCATGAAACTCAGTGTCAAACCTCAGTCTATAGTTCATCAGGAACTCTATCTCTCAGGTCTAGTTATGGCAGAAACTGAAGAAGAACTAAAAAGCCTCTTGATGAAAGTGAAAGAGGAGAGTGAAAAGTTGGCTTAAAGCTCAACATTCAGAAAACGAAGATCATGGCATCTGGTCCCATCACTTCATGGAAAATAGATGGGGAAACAGTGGAAACAGTGTCAGACTTTATTTTTGGGGGCTCCAAAATCACTGCAAATGGTGACTGCAGCCATGAAATTAAAAGACACTTACTCCTTGGAAGGCAAGTTATGACCAACCTAGATAGCATATTGAAAAGCAAAGACATTACTTTGCCAACAAAGGTCCATCTTTCCAGTGGCCACATATGGATGGGAGAGTTGGACTGTGAATAAAGCTGAACACCGAAGAATTGGTGCTTTTGAACTGTGGTGCTGGAGAAGACTCTTGAGAGTCTCTTGGAGTGCAAGGAGATCCAACCAGTCTATTCTAAAGGAGATCAGCCCTGGGTGTTCTTTGGAAGGAATGATGCTAAAGCTGGAACTCCAGTACTTTGGCCACCTCATGCGAAGAGTTGACTCATTGGAAAAGACTGTTGTTGGGAGGGATTGGGGGCAGGAGGTAAAGGGAACAACAGAGGATGAGATGGCTGAATGGCATCACCGACTTGATGGACGTGAGTTTGAGTGAACTCCGGGAGTTGTGGTGGACAGGAAAGCCTGGCGTGCTGCGATTCATGGGGTAGCAAAGAGTTGGACACGACTGAATGACTGAACTGAACTGAACTGATTGAAGATCTGTATATATACATACACTTTCTACTCTATTATCAAGACAATGAATAGTATAAGTTTCAACAATGGCACGATTCCTACTGCAAACTATCAATAGAATGAATTATTCTTGAGATTCATTTTGAGCTTATTTCTAGAGAATGCAAAGTTAAAAGATGAATATAGTTGATGCCAAAATATTAAAGTTATTATGATTGTTATGTTTACTTTGAATTTTTATCCCCAAATGTTGTAATGCTTCCTGGAATGATCATATTGATGATGCATCGGACCTAGGAGTAGGTCTGAAATTAATCCTCTCAATTATCATATAGTTGTAGGTTTTCATTGACTAGCTTGTGATTCATAGTTTGTCAATGAGTAAAGATCTTGTTTAAGCCCTTTAATTACGTTTTTTTTTTTTTTTTTTAATAAATTCTGTGTAACAATACTGATGGGGCCTTGCAAGGTAGGAGCCACAAGAGACATGGGTTTAATCCTTGGATCAGGAAGATCCTCTGGAGAAAGAAATGATAACTCACTCCAATATTCTTGCCTTGGAAATCCCAAGGACAGAGGAGAGGAGCCTTGTGGGCCATAGTCCATGGGCTTGCAAAGAGTTAGACACAACTGAGCAACTGAGCCTGTACACTAACAATACTGAACAGAGCCTTGAATAGAAGAGATACTCAAAATTTAAGGACTCTACTCCTCTTTTGAACATAAATGAATTCTTCTATACCTAGACTACCCTAAATTCTTGGTTACCCCAAATGGTCATGCTTTCTGACTCCTGTTCCAGTGTCTGATTCAGAGAGCAACCTCTGTTACTTTCAAAAGCTTTCTGTTTTTGAGCTTGAACTATTAGGTCCTCTAGTCTAGTATTCCCATATTTACATAACTATGACCTTTCCTTCTTACACATTTCACATCTTTCAATTCAGTTTGTCTTATATGTTGAATATCCTTATTTCCTCCCTCCCATGAACATCCATTTGATCTTACTGAATACTAATCTGTTCAATCATTCAAATGTACATATCTTCAGTGCTCAGCACTCTGTTAGACCACAAAGATATAATGATAACTCCATATGACTCCTCTCTCATAAAATATGTGAATGTCTAGTGGATAAGGTTAAGATAGGTTAAGGCATAGGAAAGTCTCAGGAATCTATACCAATAGCTACAGGAAGCAATATACCAGTCTCAGTCAAGTTTTCAATCCAGCAAAGGGAAGAAACTCTGGCCCTCTTAGGCCTTAGCTAGAAAGCTAAACCTTTCAGATTGTAATGGGATCAAAGGAGCTCACATACTGCTTCTTCCACAACAGAATCTCACTACATCCATTCATAGACTGATTATTGAATCCTAAACTCTAAGACCATACTATGGATTTTTGGTTTTTGGGGAAAAAAAGCATTTCATACTTTTCAATACAGATAAGGAAGGAATTGAAAGTTAGTTTAATGGTTTCCTTTGGGTTCTTTTAATTCTTTCCTGAACAATCACCAAAATGGGATGGGGGGAGGGGGCATAAGTGATCCCCCTGTGCTGCCAAATGACCTGGTCCTGTGAACATTCTTAGCTTTTATACAATTTATGAACCAATTATGGTCTTTGGAGAGTCACAGTATGTTGACACAAGAAACAGCAGAGGGTACCAGGATGTAGCAGTCAGGGTGTTCAGGAATGCGTAACTGCCTGAAAAAGACCACTGTGTGATCAAGAATTGAATGTTGTTTTACTTTTCTTTTGGTCTAACAAGGGAAGATATGTTAATTATGGCTTTCTGGATCTAATTGATTCAGACTTGTAGGCTCTGTCCAGATATATATTCTCATTTAAATCCAAATAAATCTTTCTTTTCCTGTTTCTTTTATTTTGTTGACATTCTTATTGAATCTACAATGGATTCATCCAACTTAAAAAAAAAACAAACAAACAAAAAAATGTGTTTGCATATGTATTGTGTTTGAGAAATAAATGCTTCCTCTGAATTGCAAATGAATAGTACTAATGCTACTACTATGGAAACAACACGATTTGCTCTCTGAAAAAAATTAAGTAGAAGTCAGAATATTATAACGTATCATGAAACACACTAAATGATCAATAAATATTATAAGTAAGTGTTGGGATTTTTTTTATGCTAATTGAAAAGGTAGACTAAATAAATGGCTGAGTATTTCCAAATCTGAGAGTCTTTTAAATAAATTAATGGTGCATTTAACACCACTATTTTAGGACACACACACACACACACACAGACATTGATACAGAGGAAGAAATTATTAAAGCTTAATGGACCAGACTTCCCTGATAGTACAGTGGGTAAGAATCTGGCTGCCAATGCAGAGGACATGGGTTTGATCCTTGGTCTGGGAAGATTCCACTGGCTGCAGAGCCTGTCTGCCACAGCTACTGAGCCCAAGCTGGAGAGCCTGGGGGCTGCAATTACTGAGCCCGTTCCTAGAGCCTGTGCTTCACAACAAAAGAAGTCACTGCAATGAGAAGCTTGTGCACTGCAAGTAGAGAGTAGCCCCTACTCACCGCAACTAGAGAAAGCCCACTTCCAGTAACAAAGACCCAGTGCAGAAAAAAAAAAAAAAAAAAATTAGTTTAATGTGGACCAAACAGTGCAGTCCAGTAACAAATCTAGAGTTAATCCATATCAAGTAGCTCTTACAGTCCAAATAGAATGAAAAGAATCTAATATTTTCAAACTTGAATAATCCTTATAATGCTGCTGCTGCTAAGTCACTTCAATTGTGTCCGACTCTGTGCAACCCCATAGACGACAGCCCACCAGGCTCCCCCGTCCCTGGGATTCTCCAGGCAAGAACATCGGAGTGGGTTGCCATTTCCTTCTCCAATTCATGAAAGTGAAAAGTGAAAGTGAAGTCGCTCAGTCGTGTCCGACTCTTAAGGACCCCATGGACTGCAGCCTACCAGGCTCCTCAGTCCATGGGATTTTCCAGGCAAGAGTACTAGAGTGGGTTGCCATTGCCTTCTCCTAATCCTTATAATATGTGCACTTTAATGCAGATGTCAATGCTGTTTTGCTTAAAGGATGATTAATTATATCTTCCATTTCTAAGACTGCCATAATTTAGCCACTTCACAGTTTATATTCATAATACTACCAATAATATTTTCATAGCTTACATTTTTTCAACTATACTATTGTACATACTAGTGACAAATCCAGTGATTTAGATGGGACTTTTTTTATTACCTCCATTTATAGATGAGAATACTGAGGCTTAGAGATATTGTGCTGTTATATACAGAGCTCTAATTTATCAGATATAAGATAATCTTTACCATTTGGTCTTATTCCACTTGCAGACCTGAGGACATTAATTTACTTTCTCAGAATTACAAATATGTATCCTGTCATTTTTTTTTAGGATTATTTTTCAAGAGAGTGGTAAGAGAGCCATAGATTGAAGATGACAATCATAATAATAATGATTAATCATGACTGACGTTTTGAGTGCTGTTGTCTTAAAATTTAATGCATCAACAAAATTTCCTGCAGTTTAATTTCTGCTGTTGAAGGGAAATACCCTTATTTGTATTTTCTGCAGGAAAAAGCTTTCAGAGGACTGCCTACAAATCCCAGCCTCCAGCCACAGCAGTGACCTATCTGGGGCTTTCATGCAAATATCTCATTGTACTCAACCAAAGTTACAAATTGATTACAAGTCACTAAACAGGAATCATCTTAGTCATCACAGAAGTTTAGCTGCCTCTGGACTGAAACACTTTCATGCATTGGAGAAGGAAATGGCAACCCACTCCAATGCTCTTTCTGGAGAATCCCAAGGACGGGGGAGCCTGGTGGGCTGCCATCTATGGGGTCACACAGAGTCGGACACGACTGAAGTGACTTAGCAGCAGCAGCAGCAGGGCTGAAGCATGGCAGGTGTTTAAATGAAAACACTGTACTCTTCAACAACCCAGGACAGTATGAAAATGGTCAGCAAACACTGGCTTCGATTGTAGCTATGGAAATGTCAAAATAATGTAAATATATTACAGACAGCTGAAAGTAAGAAAAACAGTAAAATAACAAGTTAGTGCACTCAATATGCCAGCAAATTTGGAAAACTCAGCAGTGGCCACAGGACTGGAAAAGGTCAGTTCTCATTCCAATCCCAAAGAAAGGCAATGGCAAAGAATGCTCAAACTACCACACAATTGCACTCATCTCACATGCTAGTAAAGTAATCCTCAATATTCTCCAAGCCAGGCTTCAGCAATAGGTGAACCGTGAACTTCCTGATGTCCAAGCTGGTTTTAGAAAAGGCAGAGGAACCAGAGACCAAATTGCCAACATCCTCTGGATCATGGAAAAAGCAAGAGAGTTCCAGAAAAACATCTATTTCTGCTTTATTGACTATGCCAAAGCCTTGGACTGTGTGGATCACAATAAACTGTGGAAAATTCTGAAAAAGATGGGAATACCAGACCACCTGACCTGCCTCTTGAGAAACCTGTATGCGGGTCAGGAAGCAACAGTTAGAACTGGACATGGAACAACAGACTGGTTCTAAATAGGAAAAGGAGTATGTCAAGGCTGTATATTGTCACCCTG
>NW_011494625.1:6804719-6825151 GCF_000754665.1 Bison bison bison
TGAAACTCCAGTACTTTGGCCACCTCATGCAAAGAGTTGACTCATTGGAAAGACTCTGATGCTGGGAGGGGTTGGGGGCAGGAGGAGAAGGGGACGACAGAGGATGAGATGGCTGGATGGCATCACCGACTCGATAGACATGAATCTGAGTGAACTCTGGGAGTTGGTGATGGACAGGCAGGCCTGGCGTGCTGCGATTCATTCGGTCACAAAGACTCAGACACTACTGAGCAACTGAAATGAACTGAACTGAACTGAAACTGATATAAAAATGAAGATTAAAATTGAAATGCAATGGACTCAGAGGTGGTAGTCTAGTCTCTAAGTCATGTCCAACTCTTTGAGAAATCATGAATTGTAGCCCACAGGGCTAATTTGTCCACAGGATTTCCCAGACAAGAATTCTGGAGTGGGTTGTCACTTCTTTTTCCAGGGGATCTTCCTGACCCAAGGATCAAACCTTGGTCTTCTGCACTGCAGGCAGATTCTTTACTGACTGGGCCACCAGGGAAGCCCAATGGACTCAGAAGAAGAATTGAAATGTAACAAAATCCAGTCCAAAGACTACATGACTCCATTGATTACACGTATCTGTGTCAAGTCACTTATACACTATGAAGCTAAACTTTCTCATCCAGAAAAGTATTGAGGCTACATTATCTCTAATATCTTTTTCATGACTAAAGTTCTCTTACTTCTAATATTTTTAACATACACTTTTATTTTAAAGAATGAAGGTAAAACTGGGCAGAGGTCAGTAGAGATTCATGGTACCTCTTCCAAACTGAAAAAACTGCTACAGTCTATTACTTGAATGATTGTTCTATATATTAGACATTTGTCCCATCTTGAAAGATGATCAAGTCATTCCCAGGTTTGTTTTTTGTTGTTGTTTATTTGTTTGTTTGTTTTGACATTACTAAACAGATACGCTGTTGAGGAGCAAAAAGTGTGGTTATTATCTGTTGTTAATCAAAATTTCAAGATGGTCAGTCTGAATCTTGACCACAAACAAAATTTTTGCTTTCACCAAACAAAAACTAAACTATCTTTTAAAAGCCAGCATACAAGCAGAACCCTAAGGGGACTTTCAAGAAAATATAACGTTATTTAGGCTCAGGAAATTTTAAAATTATTAACCATGCCTCCAGCTTCTACTTTCTTCCATGATAGTTAATAGATTGCACTTATGGAAAAAATTAACTACTCAGTTTCTTTCTATGTTTTAGCAAAGCAAAAGTTGCACCAGACAATATTAAATAGTCAAAAAGGCTTTATTCGTGCAAGAGAGGAGAGAAATGATTTCAGAATTTAGTCTGAATTCAACTCCTCTGAAACAAAGGCAGGAAAGTTTATGGAGGTAAGTGTCAAAGTTCTTAGACACATCCGTGCTTGTTAATTGGCTATACCCAAAGCAAAAACCAACTGTCTCCTATCTTCATGATGGGAGGTACTTACTACTATGTGAAAGGAGTCATCCACCCAACTTAGGCTCCAACTCACCCACAGAGGAAATGAGTCAGAGGCTTTATCTGCTTTGATAATTACATTTTGAATGAATGACTCCCAGATCTTAGAGAAAGATATTCCTGAGATGTAAAAATGAGGCTTTAAAAAATTTGCATATCAAAGTTATAGAGACCAATTTTACAATTACGAATAAAATACTATAGTAAAAGAGAGATCAGGGCCTGTAGAGTCAGGAAGAAGTCTGTCTAAAGTTTGGTCAGATGAGAGGATAACAAGAAGACTTCATATAAAACTTCAGTGTAGTATAAGCACCTTTTTTCTTGGGATATTCACTTCTATTTGCTATAGTAATAACACAAAAAATTGATAGCCAGATGGTAGGTTAATCTTCCTCACTTATCATCATTTCAACAATTACATCAAACAAGTGGGATATACTAGATCTTATCAGAATTAAGGTAATTTTTTAATTTTTCCCCCCATTTACCATTCACATCTGCTTCTGTGCTGTAAATTTATACGTCATAATTCTCTTACCATGTTCTTAATAAAAGGTTGAACTGATTCCATGTCAAATTGTCATCAGAATCCATTTTCTTTATCCCTTGATTTTTCACCATCTCCTTCTAAGAACCGCTGAGATGACAAGCATTTCACATTAGAATATGTAGGGAATTTTCACCTGTTGTTTTGGGTTCCAAGTCAAGATAGATACTCAGAGAAGCCAATCTGAACATCTATTTTACTATCCATCTTTGCTGCCATCTGCTCTCTTTTCTCTCTACTATTCCCTTTGACCATTTAAGTGATATTTAAGCACTGTATTTATATCCTGAGACGGCTGTAATAAACTACTATAAATTTGATGGCTTAAAATAACATAAATGTATTCTCTTACATTTCTAGAGGCTTGAATTTCAAAATCAAGGTGTCAGTAATACCACAATCCCTGCAGAGTCTCTAAGGGAGATTCTGTCTCTGATTTTTCTAACTTTTAATTAGTTTCTAGCATTCCTTGGCGAGAGGCCACATTACTACAGTATCTGCCTGCATCCTAGCATCACTTTCTTCCAAGTAATCAAGGGTAATCTCTTCTAAGCACTGTCCTTAACTCACATTTGCAAAGATCCTTTATCCAAATAAGATAACATTTACAAATTAGAGGGATTAGGGCCTCATATCTTGGATAGGCCATTATGTATTTTAACTTTACCTTACTATACATTGTTAAAAATATTATCTAGACATAGGCTAGCAATGAGATCAGTCCTGATAAAAAGATTTTTTAATTAAAATCTTTTAAATAGTAGTTGATTTATAATGGTGTGCTAATTTCTACTGTATAGCAAAGTGATTCACTTATACATATCTACTTTTTTTTCTGTATTTTTTTCATCATGATTTATCACAGGATATTGAATATAGTTCCCTCTGCTAAACAGTATGAGCTTGCTGTTAATCCATTCTATATATAATAGTTTGCATCTGCTAAACCCCAAACAGTATAAAGTGTATTATTGTATTTCTTAACATATAATGTATTTTATAACAATTAAAGACATAGAAATAGGCCCTTTGTAGAAGTAAATGAAGGAAAATAAAGAGAATTTTGCCACTTTTTCCCCCAAAATTCTCATCATCATTATGTTTGCCATTTTCTTTCCTAAGACAGTAGTGGTAGAGATATTTAACAATAAGTAAAAAAAAAAAAATAGATTTAGCAAACTAAAACTATCTTATACTAAGATAATATTAATGAGCACAATAAAAGACAATATTTGTAATTCTATTAGGGGGAACATTGTAGAGAAAATAATTTAACAATTTGCATTCTATTATGTATTAACTGTCTTCAAGTTATATTTTAGCCCTTATCAACTACAATTATTGTATTTATTTTCAAATTTCGCATAATGTTATTATTGTATTCTCTTAAAATACAATGTGGGGATCAAGACCCAAGATTTTAGATTCAGCCATAACTGGATTTGACCTCCATCTCTTAGTCACAATTTCTGTGCTGCAAAGGAAATATAATTTTTCTTCTAAGAATGCTTCTTATATTTAGTAAAGTTCCTGAATACTTCAGATAATGCATGCCAAGTGCTTAGAATGTGAGCTTTCAATGATAGAGCCTGGCTTGAATCTGGAGGTGGATTGCCTGGATTCAAATCCCATTTCCACTTTCTAGTCTTGTGATATTGAACAAGTTAGTTGATACCTTTCTTCCATTAGTGTCCTCACCTGAATTCTGAGATCATGATCTATCTTTCACTCTCATGGTAAGGATTAAATTATTTAATTCATGTAAAGCATAGAGTCTGGCACTTATAAACCCTCAATGAGCATTACCTATTATCATCCTCATCATCAACACCATCATCATCACTTCCCTTTGTAAAGGACTGATATTAAAATGATTACTCAGAAATTCTGAAAGATAATGATGTTGAGAGACCCTAGATGTAAATTTTTACATCTGAGGTCAGGGGTAGTGGCCGAGAGGAGCAACCCCAAGCCAAGGAGCCGCGGCTGCATGGGTGCAGGAGAGCTGAGAGGAGCTACTCCATGTTCAAGGTCAGAAGAGGTGACCTTGTCCAAGGTAAGGAGCAGCGGCTGTGCTTTGCTGGAGCAGCCATGAAGAGATACCCCACGTCGAAGGTAAGAGAAACCCAAGTGAGGTGGTAGGTGTTACGAGAGGGCATCAGAGGGCAGACACACTGAAACTATAATCACAGAAAACTAGCCAATCTGATCACAGGGACCACAGCCTTATATACCTCAATGAAACTAAGCCATGCCATGTGGGGCCACCCAAGATGGACAGATCATGGTAGAGAAGTCTGAGAGAATGTGGTCCACTGGAAAAGGGAATGGCAAACCACTTCAGTATTCAGTATAGATGGGGAAACAGTGGAAACAGTGTCAGACTTTATTTTTCTGGGCTCCAAAATCACTGCAGATGGTGATTGAGGCCATGAAATTAAAAGACACTTATTCCTTGGAAGGAAAGTTTTGACTGACCTTCCAAAGAAGACATACAGATGGCTAACAAACACATGAAAAGATGCTCAACTTCACTCATTATCAGAGAAATGCAAATCAAAACCACTATGAGGTACCATTTCACACCAGTCAGAATGGCTGTGATCCAAAAGTCTACAAGTAATAAATGCTGGAGAGGGTGTGGAGAAAAGGGAACCCTCTTACACTGTTGGTGGGAATGCAAACTAGTACAGCCACTATGGAGAACAGTGTGGAGATTCCTTAAAAAACTGGAAATAGAACTGCCTTATGACCCAGCAACCCCACTGCTGGGCATACACACTGAGGAAACCAGAAGGGAAAGAGACACGTGTACCCCACTGTTCATCGCAGCACTGTTTATAATAGCCAGGACATGGAAGCGACCTAGATGTCCATCAGCAGATGAATGGATAAGAAAGCAGTGGTACATATACACAATGGAGTATTACTCAGCCATTAAAAAGAAAACATTTGAATCAGTTCTAATGAGGTGGATGAAACTGGAGCCTATTATACAGAGTGAAGTAAGCCAGAAAGAAAAACACCAATACAGTATACTAACGCATATATATGGAATTTAGAAAGATGGTAACAATAACCCTGTGTACGAGACAGCAAAAGAGACACTGATGTATAGAAGAGTCTTATGTACTCTGTGGGAGAGGGAGAGGGTGGGAAGATTTGGGAGAATGGCATTGAAACATGTAAAATATCATGTATGAAACGAGTTGCCAGTCCAGGTTCAATGCATGATACTGGATGCTTGGGGCTAGTGCACTGGGACGACCCAGAGGGATGGTATGGGGAGGGAGGAGGGAGGAGGGTTCAGGATGGGGAACACATGTATACCTGTGGCGGATTCATTTTGATGTTTGGCAAAACTAATACAATTTTGTAAAGTTTAAAAAAAAATAAAAAATAAAAAGCAGAGATATTACTTTGCCAACAAAGGTATGTCTAGTCAAAGCTGTGTTTTTTTCCAGTGGTCATATATGGATGTGAAAGTTGGACTGTGAAGAAAGCTAAGCACCAAAGAATTGATGCTTTTAAACTGTGGTGCTGGAGAAGACTCTTGAGAGTCCCTTGGACTACAAGGAGATCCAACCAGTCCATCCTAAAGGAGACCAGTCCTGGGTGTTTATTGGAAGGACTGATGCTGAGGCTGAAACTCCAGTACTTTGGCAACCTCATGTGAAGAGTTGACTCATTGGAAAAGACCCTGATGTTTGGAGGGATTGGGAGCAGGAGGAGAAGGGGACGACAGAGGATGAGATGGCTGGATGGCATCGCTGACTCGATGCACATGAGTTTGGGTGAACTCCGGGAGTTGGTGATGGACAGGGAGGCCTGGTGTGCTGCGATTCATGACTCAAACCACTGAGCGACTGAACTGAACTGAGATGTAAATTTAATTTCAGAAAGAATTATTAATTATATATGTTTTAAAGATGAGTAAATTATTTATAATTTGCTTGTATATAATGCTTATCTCATAATAAGTAAAGAAAAGGAATGCTGAGCAAAAACTCAATGCAGCAAATCAGAACAATTTTAATAACAAAGAAAATTTAGAGTTAACATTGAGCTACCTGAATGCCTGAGTAAATGAAGATCATTGCTGAAGCTACTGAAAACAAAACTCTTCAAAGGAAGACAATCTTTGCATGCTGGACAAATCATGATATAAATGCACATTCTTATTTAAAATGTAACAGTTCATGAACATCAACACGAAAATTCTAAAGTATATGCCAAGATACACTGGTGAAGATGAGGATTAGTAGGAAAACTGCACATCAAAGTAGTCAGCTGATGTGGTATTAAATTCCACCATGATTTGATCTAGGAATTTCCCAGTTATCTTCAATTTATCTCTAATATGTTAAAGAGATAATTGTAAGATCCAAGAATGGTTGTTTATGAATGTTATGTGGTAATAATTTTTATAATTTTAAAATAAAAAATTCATTGATGTTTATTCAAAGCCTTCTTCCACTGTTACACTGTTACAAAAAAAATTGTTTGTATTAAATAGCTATAATTTGTAATTATAAAAATCTGTCATTTAAGCTAAAATATGTCTTTAATGTTAGAATCTAGTACATTAAAAGGAAGGTGCTCATTTGATCCTGGTTTTCACGAATGTATGAATCATAAGTGAAAATATCAGTGGTTTCTGATTTATTGAGAAATAATAAAGTCAGGAAAGAGAATGATATGAAGATTAAAGTGGAGTGATCTTAATTAGGTTCAATATGATACCATTGAGGGAAGAAGGATTTTAAGAGGAAGAATAAGGGAAGAAAACAGTTTAATTCTGAACACATTGACTTTAATGTAATAGTATCTGATTAAAAGTTTTCACAGATAATCAGGAAAAATGGAATTGGAATTCAAGTCACCGTTTAGGTAAGTTTTAAACTTGGAGATAGAATCAGATTGTTAGAAATAAATATATTCATATGGGGGTTCTGGGGGTGTTGATGATGGATACTGAGCTTCAAGGAGAAGTCACAGAAGGAAATCAAAGAGAAGTCATAGCTTTTGAAGGACCACAAAAATGCCATATATTCTATGGCTTGGAAGAGTATCTGTTACTGTTGAAATGTATTTCCCAAGGATAAAAGAAAATGCATCTTCTGTATCTTATACCCACTGCTTTCTATCATACAAACTCTGCAGAACAATTGTAGTGTTCCCTCCTTTAATACATCTTACATATTAAAATATGATATTATTACCCATTGATTGATAATCATCTGCTTCTTTCCATATTGGGTTACCATGGGTACATTCACCACAGTCATACAAGAGAGAATTTTGAGAGAGAATAAGAATCAGCTTTTCAAGCCAATTAAATGCATTTTATTTTTAGCATATATTTTAGTCACTCAAAAGGGCAGTGACATTTTTCCCTATTTGTGGCATTATATTCTTTGTATTTAGCCTAGAATCTGTTATATAATAGCTTATAAATATTTATTAAATAATTGAATATGTGGACAATGCTATCATATTACTCAATTTTTTTTTTCCTTCCCTGGGTTCTTTATGTATGTGGTCTTGCTATTTTGCTACTTTACCAAAGCTGCACACCCATATGAGTACTGCTAGTTTATAAAAGTTCTGCAAATGCTGGAAGCTCTGGGTTTTTCAACTGTAATGTTTTTCTCATCTCTGTGCTCTGGAAAGAGAAGTGCTCTAGAGAGATATCATGGACCTGTCAATCATTCAGGCTTAAGATGCACCAAAGAGGATGCCTTTCTATGTCTATAGTAATCCATTAAAGCAGAGCCAGTCAGGTTTCCCAGTGATACTTATATCAACTTTGGGATACAGAAATCCATTTTCCAAAGGAATTGCTAAGCTATGAGGGTGTGAGTTTGGAGAAGGCAATGGCACTCCACTCCAGTACTCTTGCCTGGAAAATCCCTGGAAGGCTGTAGTCCATGGGGTCACTGAGGGTCAGACACGACTGAGCAACTTCACTTACACTTTTCACTTTCATGCATTGGAGAAGGAAATGGCAACCCACTCCTGTGTTCTTGCCTGGAGAATCCCAGGGACGGGGCATCCTGGTGGGCTGCCGTCTATGGGGTCGCACAGAGTCGGACATGACTGAAGTGACTCAGCAGCAGCAGCAGAGGATGTCAGTTACTGTTTGAGTGGTCCGATACTGATGCCACATGAGGAAAAACTGTAGACAATGAGGTCTGGTAGAAATTAGTTGAGGCTGAATAGGGGATTGAGTAGAAAGAAGGATGCAATGTGACCTTGTGGACCTAGAACTTGGCAACCAAATTGAGCCCTGAGTCTCGCTTTTAAAAGGATCAATGAATTTCTCTTTTTCTAAGCTATATTCAGTAATAAGAAATATTGTTTATTTATCACTCGTAAAAAGAAAATTGTTCATTAAAACCAGCACCCAACATAGATTCTTAAGTGTGGTCTGATTTCTATAAAGTTCTAATTAGATGAAATAAATAAATAAAAGTTTGTTTGCCATTATAATTTTTCCCAACATATGGTAGTTATTTATGTATTAAAATGTTATATTGTTTGTTATCTACTGGTTGGTAATCATCTGCTTCTTTCCATATTTGGCCACCGTGGGTACACTCACCACAGTCACCACTATGTTCATACATGGGAGAATTTTGAGAGATAGTAAGAAGCAGCTTTTCAAGCCAATTAAATGCATTTTATTTTTAGCATATAATTTTAACAAGTAACTATTCTTCACTTGAAGAAAAAATTCATACCTGCTGCATCTAAGTATATTTCATCAGGTGTTGAAAGAGATTGCTAAAAATAAACTTTTTTTTTTTTTACTAAAAAACAGTTTTATAATAAGATTCCTGTTATGTCAATATATTTTTTAAAATAACAATAGAGCTTAGATACCACTTTAATTAATTTTATAGAATGACAGTGGAACTAAAATGGTGAATTAAGTAAATCCAAGTAAAAGTCATTTGGAGCAAACACATGATGTGGAGTTATTTGGTACAGTGGTATTTTTTGAATGGGTAAGTGTAGGGTGAGGGGGGATGAGTACTCATAGGAAATATGCTGGAGTTTCTTCTCTGCAGAGTGGTTGCAGAAAATGTAAAAAGCTCTCCACAGTTTCTCTGGAATTTCTTGAGTATAAAATAAATGAAGATGTCAGAAAGAAATGGAATAAAAAAAAAATCAGTTTTTCCAGAGTTAGATTACATTTCCATTTTTTTATGCTTCAAATGACTTCTTGAGCTTTTCATTGTATTCTAATTGTCACTTTAAAAAACAACTCTAATGAAATTGCTGAAAGCATTAGAAAAATCTAGAGAGAGAAGCAAAGTGCTAAAATCTTCCATTATTATGAGACTGTGGACTATAAATATCAGACAGGGCACTCATCTCTGCAGAGGCAAATTGAAAGCTGAAAGAGGTGTGCTTTATTGTCTCTCTGGTTTAAAATTGATTGAAATGCATATACAAATGGAAAAGCTGTCAAAAATTGTGGTATGTTGATAGCTCATCTTTTCCTTCTGACCAGAAGTTTTAATGGAATTCCTTTCAAGTACAGAAGGAAGAAGGTAGGTTTTGAACCCATCATGTAGAAGTATGAACTGAGATCTGGGCATGGGAGGCAGCGATTTCATTGAGTCTTTGTTAACGTATATATCACGAGCACAGTAGATTTGCTCAAGTTGATGAAACTAATGTATAGACCACATTGCCTACGTAGTGTTTTCTTTTTCTTGCTGTTATTCACACAAAATACAGTGCCTTGAAGTCTGAAAGACATTAAAAAGTCATGTGAAAATAGAATGACATAAAAAAAATGATACATTGAGGGTAATATCTCTGAATTGCTCTTTGCTTTTTCTTTTCTCTATTCTAACACCCTCACCAGGGCATTGCCATCTCATCTGTTACTCCCTTTTCCTGAATCCACACTGCTATCTGACATCTATCCCTTTCATGGGGAGTGGGAGAGGAATGGAGTGGAAATTTGGGATTGCCAGATGCAGACTATTATATATAGAACGGATAAACATCAAGGTACTACTGTGTAGCACAGGGAACTATATTTAATATCCTATGTTAAAACTTAATAGAAGAAATTGCAAATGTATATATTTGTATAACTGAATCAATTCGTGGTGCAACAGAAATTAACACAACATTGTAACTCATCTATATTTTAATTGATTTTTTTTAAAAAATAAGGTCTATCATTCTCTAAGCTAGACTAGCATTTTGAAGGAATTAATTTGTACTCATCAATTCTGTACCACAAACTTTTAAGGGCTCTCAACTGCCAATATCCTAACCGAAAATTAAAATTTGAACTCCAGGCAGATAGTTAGAGTTCTCAGTAATATCATTCAACTTCATTCTTCCATCATTAGCACTGAGGAGTCCCTTAAATTTTCCATTAGAGGCAAACTGATCTCCTCACCTCTAGATACCTCTGACCCAACACAACATGCTCAGTTCTACCTTTAAACCCTTTAGTGAATTCTTTCTCTTGTGTGAGGAGCTTATCCGGATTCTCTCTGTTTTTTAAAATTGTATCCATTACTCAGATTTTCATTCACATCTTAACATTTTCTTGTTTAATATGTATCAGGAAATAGTTGTTTCGGCTGGAATAAGTTCTCAGCATGAAAAACCAGCCCGTTTTATAAGAACAATAACAGTTTGTCTGAGGCAACAGCATGTAAAAAAATAGTACTTTATAATTTTGTACTGTTTCTTGTTTTATGCACACACATTTATCCATGCACACAAACAAAACATAGAGTCATTTTTGGTGCAATAGGATAATTACTCTTAAGACTAGAAACAGTTGCATAATTGAAAATGGAAAAATAATTTAAAAGGACATTTAATTATGAGATTTGATCAAAGTAAAATATCAAATAGTACCAACTGATTTCTTAGTGTCAGCCACACTGATAAAAGTAAATGAAATAAAACAATATATTGAAGCTTACACATAGCTCACTTGAACTCTAGAATATCCAACACAGATTATTTTTTCATTCAGATCTATCTTTTATGATGATAGAATTTATTCAGACCTTTATTGCTTTTCTGAAATAAAATATTATAAAGA
Source organism: Bison bison bison (assembly GCF_000754665.1). NCBI lineage: Eukaryota > Metazoa > Chordata > Mammalia > Artiodactyla > Bovidae > Bison > Bison bison. The sequence goes on from NW_011494625.1 coordinate 6,815,824, forward strand.
GTGGTAAATTTCAAAATCATTTAAAACACAAATGCATGTGTTTTGAAAGAAGACTCTCAGCTTCTTTCAGGGTTAACTCAATATTTTAGGCAAACAATATCTGACTGTGAAAATGTATATATAATATTGTTAAAAGCAAGCTGCCACCTGACACTTAGGAAGAAGCTCATGGTCTCAGAGAATACTTTATGAAGGCAGTGCTACTGACATTGTAATAAATATTAAAAGCACAAAAATCTGTGAAAATGCAATTAGCATAATTTTCTAATAAGAATATAGAAAAGAACTCAAAAATATGAATCCCAAACACTAGATATGCTTGTGCTTAGTCTCTCAGGGATGTCTGACTCTTTGAGACTGTTTAGATTGTAGGCTGCTAGGCCCCTCTGTCCATGGGATTTTTCAGGCAAGAATACTGGAGTGGATTGCCATTTTCCTCCTCCAGGGAATCTACCCAGGGATCAAACTGGGGTCTCCTGCGTTACAGGCAGATTCTTTACCATCTGATCCACCGGGGAAGCCTCTTACTGCTGCTACTGCTAAGTCACTTCAGTCGTGTCTGACTCTGTGTGACCCAATAGACGGCAGCCCACCAGGCTTCCCCATCCCTGGGATTCTCCAGGCAAGAACACTGGAGTGGATTGCCATTTCCTCCTCCAATGCATGGAAGTGAAAAGTGAAAGTGAAGTCGCTCAGTCGTGTTGGACTCTAGCAACCCCATGGACTGCAGCCTACCAGGCTCCTCCATCCATGGAATTTTCTAGGTAAAAGTACTGGAATGGGGTGCCATTGCCTTCTCCACTGATAATATTTGAAATCTTCACACAGAAGGTGGAAGAGGTTTCTGATATTGCTCTCTTCATTTTCCATGTGTTTGTGTTAAAAAAGAAAAACCTAACAAAAATGATTATTGAAAAAGAAACCACCTTCTTAACTGACTGGCATTGAAAAATTATTCTATCAAAAATATGGTGATATCTGTGCTGAGAATCTGAAAACAGCATAAAAGAAAAAACTATGAAACTTTGTTATGTATAAGTTATTATATGTGTCATAGAAAATAGCACTGGTTGAGAAAATTGCTGGAAAATATTGTCATAAAATATTGCTGCTAATTGTGTTTTATTTACATTTTAAAGCAAAAGGTTTTCATTACATTTTGTTTAGAGTTACTTTTAATCCTAGTCAGAGTGAGTCTTTTTATTTTAACGCTGGACTCTGTTGTATGTTCCTAAGAAATTCACAATATGAAAATTTCAAATGACATTTTAAATGTTAGCAGTTCAATTCTGTACACTGTTGATGGAACTTGCATATTTTGCTCATTATATTAGTAATCTTCATATAACCAACACATATTTACAGATTCACCTACTTTTGCATGTGTTCTCAGCCACTCAGCCGTGTTGGACTCTTTGCAACCCCACAGACTGTAGCCTGCCATGTTCCTCTGTCCATGGAATTTTCCAGGCAAGAATACTGGAGTGAATTGCCATTTCCTCCTCCAGGTGATCTTCCTGACCTATGGATGGAACCTATGTCTCTTGCATTGGAAGGCAAATTCTTTACCACTGAACCACCAGGGAAGCCTCCATCTACTTTTAAAATGTGGATGATTGTCAGCAGTAGATTATCAGCAGTAAATTGTCAGTGTTAAAACTGAAGCTTACCATTTGATTTCCTCATGCAAGGAAAAATAAATTTGACTGCTTTGAAATAAATATTGACTGATTATTTAATAGGTTACCTAGTTTTATAATATTTTTGAATGATTTCTAAGTTACAAGACACACATTAAAATATCTCTTCTCAAACAATGAATATTTAAATTGGCAAAGGAACATTTTCAAATTCAATTAAAGAAATCAAGTAATAGTTAAATATTGGTAAGGTAGTGATTTAATTTTCAAAAAAAAAAAAAAATCACTGATTCTTTATCAAACTTCCAGAACAATTTAATTGGAAGCTGTGGCAAGATAGCACATAGAATTGTTTAAAAATCATCTGCAACTATTTATATGTGTAAATTGAGAATTACTCAACACTGTGCCATGAAAATCAAAACTGAGAAGTAAATTGAAAACTGAAACTGAATTAAATATGAAATACTTTATATCAACAAAACAGTCTCACGTTCTGCCATAGAAGTTAGAATTTCTTGTAACACACCATTTGATAAAAATCAGTCTGTTGCTAAAAGTGGAAAAGCATTAAATAAGAACACAGTCAAGGACATAGGATAGACTGAGGGACATTCAAAGAGTGGAAGGACTTTTGTTTGTTTTTCTGTAAAAGAAGGTAGGAAATGTGATTTCTTTTTTTTTTTTTTTTGGAAATGTGATTTCAAGGTTGATTATATTCTAAACCAAGTCTGGGTTGTCTAAAGAGATCAAACCAGTCAATCCTAAAGGAAATCAACCCTGAATATTTATTGGAAGGACTGATGCTAAAGCTGAAGCTCCAAGATTTTAGCCAACTGATGTGAAGAAATGACTCATTGGAAAAGACCCCGATGCTGGGAAAGATAGAGGGCAGGAGGAGAAGGGGATGATAGAGGATGAGATGGTCAGATGGCATCACTGACTCAATGGACATGAGTTTGAGCAAACTCCAGGGGATAGTGAAAGACTGGAAAGCCTGGCATGCTGCAGGTCATGGGGTCACAAAGAGTTGGACATAACTTAAGGATTGAACAACAGCAATATTCTACATCAAGTCTGGGTTGTCTGTGTCTAGCATTTACATAAATGAATGAATGGATTGAGTAAAAATGACCAGCTAAATATCTTTATCCATTAAGGTACTAAATGCTTTATGTAAACTGTTTTATTTCACTTGATGTGTGATTATAGGTTTCTGTATCTAATATCTTGTGATCTAAAAATTCTAGACTAATATTTTTGAAAGTGTGGTAAGTCCCTTGAATTAGGAATTCAGAAGATTTTCTTCTGAAGTGAAGTGAAAGTTGCTCAGTCACGTCCTACTCTTTGCAACCCCATGGACTATACAGTCCATGGAATTCTCCAGGCCAGAATACAGGAGTAGGTAGCCATTCCCTTCTCCAGGGGATCTTCTCAACCCAGGGATCGAATCCAGGTCTCCTGAATTGTAGGCTGACTCTTTACCAGCTGAGCCACCAGGGAAGCCCAAGCATACTGGAGTGGGTAGCCTGTCCCTTCTCCAGCGGATCTTCCTGACCCAGAAATCAAATCTGGATCTCCTGCATTGCAGGTGGATTCTTTACCAAATGAGCTATCAGGGAAGCCATGTCCAGACTCTTTGCAATCCCATGTACTGTAGCCCATCAGACTCTGTCCATGGGATTTTCCAGGCAAGAATACTGAGTGGTTTGCCATTTCCTTCTCCAGGGGATCTTCCCAACCCAGGAATTGAACCCAGGTCTCCCACAATGCAGGCAGACTCTTTACTGTCTGAGCCACCAGGGAATCACTTAGATTTTCTTCTCCTTGAAGTTTTTCTCTGAATGGAAGGCTGTGTGGCTGAAAACACTTTTATCCAAAGAAAAATTGACTCTATGGTCCTGTGAAAGCCTAAGGAAAAAAAATTTTTCCCATGTGAACATATGTGCATAAAGGATTGTCTATTTTTTTCCTTTTTAGATTTATGAGGAAATCTTATTAAATTGTCTCATTTCTGAAAATATTGGACAATCATCCCCATTCTCAGCAGATTTTCTGTATATTGATATGGCAAAAGACATGTCCTGTTGCTAAAAAAATACTTTAAAATATTGTGAATGAATGGCTAATGCATGCTTGTAATCTGGATTTAGATTGCATGAGGTTTACTGGTTCACTTTATCATCATGGTCAAGAGAAAAACATGCTTGTAACAGTGTTCCTCAAAACCTGTATTATGTCTTCTATTGAAGAATCAAGTATTTAAAGCCTAGTTGGAGCCTGAGTGAGTGGATTGGGATGGAGAGCAGAGAGTTATTTTTCACTCTGTTCTTAAATAGATGATAAATTGTTAGACTCTAAAATTTTAAGAGCCATTTCTGGGCATCCCTCATGGCTCAATGGTAACGACTTCACCTGATAATGCAGGAGACATGGGTTCAATCCCTGATTGGGGAAGATCCCACATGCCATGGAGCAAGTATTGGTACTGTGCTCTAGAGCCTGGGAGTCACAGCTACTGAGCCCACATGCTGCCACTACTAAAGCCTGCCTTCCTAGAGCCTGTGCTCTGCGACAAAGAAATGACTACAGTGAGAAGCTTGCACACCTCAACTAGAGAGTAGCCCCTGCATCAACAAAGACTCAACATAGTCAAAACAACATTATAAAGTAATTATCCTCCAATTAAATTAATTTAAAAAGAGAAAAATATATATGTAACTGAAATATGTAAGAAACTTAAAGAAAATAAAATAAAGGTGGATTGCATCATTGTCAGTATCCTAGCTGTAATCAATAGTATATTATAGTTTGCAAAATGTTACTCCTGGGAGAAATTGGATAAAGTAAAAAAATAAATAAATAAAAGAAAATTATTTAATTTTAAAAAGGAATTTCCCCTAGTATATCACAGTAACTGACCACAGTTTCTTCCCTGAAAAGAAACATATCGAGCTTGGCATGACATAAGGTAAGGGCTTCAGTGGTCTTTGGTGCTTAGAAATCCTCTTAGGTAACGATAACCCTTTATACGAGATAGCAAAACAGACACTGATGTATAGAACAGTCTTTTGGACTCTGTGGGAGAGGGAGAGGGTGGGATGATTTGGGAGAATGGCATTGAAATATGTATAACATCATATATGAAACGAGTCGCCAGTCCAGATTCGATGCACGATACTGGATGCTTGGGGCTGGTGCACTGGGACGACCCAGAGGGATGGTATGGGGAGGGAGGAGGGAGGAGGGTTCAGGATGGGGAACACATGTATGCCTGTGGCGGATTCATTTTGATATATGGCAGAACCAGTACAATATTGTAAAGTTTAAAAATAAAATAAAATTAAAAATATATATATAAAACAAAAGTAATACTGTAGCAAATCAAATAGACTTTAAATATTTTTAAATATTTAAATATTTAAATTTAAATATCCACATCAAAAAAATTTTAATAAATAAATAAAATGATGTTTGGGAAAAAAAAATAAGAAACCCTCTCAGGTGGTCGCACACTAATATCCTATTGAAATCAAAGTATAGTTTTTAACTCTGATGCAGATAAATCTTTCAGGACGTGATAGAGTCATTTAACCTTGAGAGGTAAAATAGCTGAGGAGGTCTTTATCATTTATGAGAAAAGCTATAATCTGCCTTTCATCACATCTTCAAACGTCTGGTATTCTCTCCTTTTTCCTCATTTGTCTGTTCTGTTGGGTTTGTAGAAATGAAGGATAACAATCAATTTTGGCAGGTGGAATTGGAAAGAAGAAACTTTTGCTAATGATCCCCACACAATCCAATTAGATATATGTTCTATAATTCAAGCACCTTATAAATATGCCAATGTAGTAAATAATAGTGACAACTGACCAGGTAATTGCACACATTTAGAAAAAAATTCAATGGGGCCCTCTAAGTCCACGCTATGTATTAAAGCACATTTGAGTTATTTTTATGAAAGTATTTTAAGTTATTCAAATGGTAAAATTCTATGGGATAACTTTTAAATTCCTATATTTACATGTTTTTACCATTGATTTTAGGTGGACAAATTGAAAGAAAAGTTCTTTCAAATGAATTTTCTTTTCGCTAAAACCAAAATCAGAATGTGGATAAATACTTTCACTATTCATACTGTACAAAAAAGATCTTCACGACCCAGATAATCACAATGGTGTGATCACTGACCTAGAGCCAGACATCCTGGAATGTGAAGTCAAGTGGGCCTTAGAAAGCATCACTATGAACAAAGCCAGTGGACGTGATGGAATTCCAGTTGAGCTATTTCAAATCCTGAAAGATGATGCTGTGAAAATGCTGCACTCAATATGCCAGCAAATTTGGAAAACTCAGCAGTGGCCACAGGACTGGAAAAGGTCAGTTTTCATTCCAATCCCAAAGAAAGGCAATGCCAAAGAAGGCTCAAACTACCGCACAATTGCACTCATCTCACACGCTAGTAAAGGAATGCTCAAAATTCTCCAAGCCAGGCTTCAGCAATACGTGAAACGTGAACTTTCAGATGTTCAAGCTGGTTTTAGAAAAGGCAGAGGAACCAGAGACCAAATTGCCAACATCTGTTGGATCATCAAAAAAGCAAGGGGGTTCCAGAAAAACATCTATTCCTGCTTTATTGACTATGCCAAAACCTTTGACTGTGTGGATCACAACAAACTCTGGAAAAATCTGGAAGAGATGGGAATACCAGACCACCTGACCTGCCTCTCGACAAACCTATACGCAGGTCAGGAAGCAACAGTTAGAACTGGACATGGAACAACAAACTGTTTCCAAATAGGAAAAGGAGTACGTCAAGACTGTATATTGTCACTCTGCTTATTTAACTTTTATGCGGAATACATCATGAGAAATGTTGGGCTGGAAGAAGCATAAGCTGGAATCAAGATTGTCAGGAGAAATATCAATAAACTCAGATATGCAGATGACACCACCCTTATGGCACAAAGTGAAGAGGCACTCAAAAGCCTCTTGATGAAAGTGAAAGAGGAGAGTGAAAAGGTTGGCTGAAAACTCAACATTCAGAAAACAAAGATCATGGCATCTGGTCCCATCACTTCATGGGAAATAGGTGGGGAAACAGTGGGAACACTGTCAGACTTTATTTTTTTGGGCTCGAAAATCACTGCAGATTGTAATTGTAGCCATGAAATTAAAAGACACTTACTCCTTGGAAGGAAAGTTATGACCAACCTAGACAGCATATTCAAAAGCAGAGACATTACTTTGCCAAAACAGGTCTGTCTAGTCAAGGCTATGGTTTTTCTAGTGGTCATGTATGGATGTGAGAATTAGACTGTGAAGAAAGCTGAGTGCCGAAGAATTGATGTTTTTGAACTGTGCTATTGGAGAAGACTCTTGAGAGTTCCTTGGACTGCAAGGAGATCCAACCAGTCCCTTCTGAAGGAGATCAGCCCTGGGATTTCTTTGGAAGTAATGATGCTAAAGCTGAAACTCCAGTACTTTGGCCACCTCATGTGAAGAGTTGACTCATTGGAAAAGACTCTGATGCTGGGAGGGATTGGGGGCAGGAGGAGAAGGGGACGACAGAGGATGAGATGGCTGGATGGCATCACTGACTTGCTGGATGTGAGTCTCAGTGAACTCCGGCAGTTGGTGATGGACAGGGAGGCCTGGCGTGCTGCGATTCATGGAGTCGCAAAAAGTCAGACATGACTGAGTGACTGAACTGACTGATTCATATATCCTGAGTTGACAAAGGTCCTGTAACACTTGGTTTATTGATTGGTCACAATGATTGTTTCTGCGGGAAAAAAATGTATATATGGCCGCAGCTTAGATGGGTTTTTATAGCGTAATGTAATGTATTTGGTGGTGCCTCTCAGACTGCTGCCACCCAGACTGACTGTATTAGAATTAACTGAAGACCTAATTTAAAAGTGCAGCATTCTGGGCATCATACCATCATGTTCTGATTCAGTAAGTCTAAAATGAAACTTATGAATATGTACTTTTTACAAGTTTTCCAGGAAATTCTAATTCACCATCAGAATTGGAAGTCATTTGAAAAAAAAAAAAAAAACAGTAAAGTCTCAGGAAAGTAAAATATTTTTCCCAAGGCTAAGATTTAAATCTTTGTCTCCAAAAACTTTCTACAGACAGTTATCAGTTCAGTTCAGTTCAGTTGCTCAGTCGTGTCCAACTCTTTGCGACCCCATGAATCACAGCACGCCAGGCCTCCCTGTCCATCACCAACGCCTGGAGTTCACCCAGACTCACGTCCATCGAGTCAGTGTTGCCATCCAGCCATCTCATCCTCTGTTGTCCCCTTTTCCTCCTGCCCCCAATCCCTCCCAGCATCAGAGTCTTTTCCAGTGAGTCAACTCTTCGCATGAGGTGGACAAAGTACTGGAGTTTCAGTTTTAGCATCATTCCTTCCAAAGAACACCCAGGGCTGATCCCCTTTAGGACAGACTGGTTGGATCTCCTTGCAGTCCAAGGGACTCTCAAGAGTCTTCTCCAACACCACAGTTCAAAAGCATCAATTCTTCGGCACTCAGCTTTCTTCACCGTCCAACTCTCACATCCATACATGATCACTGGAAAAACCATAGCCTTGACTAGATGGACCTTTGTTGGCAAAGTAATGTCTCTGCTTTTCAATATCCTATCTAGGTTGGTCATAACTTTCCTTCCAAGGAGTAAGCATCTTTTAATTTCATGGCTATAATCACCATCTGCAGTGACTTTGGAGCCCAAAAAAATAAAGTCTGACACTGTTTCCACTGTTTCCCCATCTATTTCCCATGAAGTGATGGGACCAGATGCCATGATCTTCATTTTCTCAATGTTGAGCTTTAAGCCAACCTTTTCATTCTCCTCTTTTACTTTCATCAAGAGGATTTTGAGTTCCTCTTCACTTTGTGCCATAAGGGCGGTGTCATCTACGTATCTGAGTTTATTGGTATTTCTCCTGGCAATCTTGATTCCAGCTTATGCTTCTTCCAGTCCAATGTTTCTCATGATGTACTCTGCATATATGTTAAATAAGCAGGGTGTTATCAGTATCATCACTATTTAAGATGGCAAGATACAAGAGGTAAAGAGAAAGTTTTGACATTTTCAAAGATATTTATCCACACCTAGGAAACAGGGAAATACCAGGTATGTTCATAATTTCCATATCATTTTCACATGATTTCAGGACTCTCCTTTGTAACATGAGACACACCAATTTTTCAATGTGGTCTCCCTTTCAACACTCTGGTCTTCAGTTTTTGAGTTTCTACAGTTTCAAAGTTGCCTCAGTTTCAGCTTTTTAGGAACTACAATAGGTTTAATTATGGCTCCCACGTATGGACTCTGGGGGTTTAAGGGGGATGAATTGGGAGACTGGGATTGACCTATATATACTACCATGTGTAAAACAGATAGCTAGTAGGAACCTGCTTTATAGCACAGGGAGCTCAACTCAGTGCTCTGTGACTATAGGTGGGATGGCAGAGGTGAGAGGGAGGTCCAAAATGGAGGGGGTGTATGTATACATATGACTGATCTACTTTGCTGTATGACAGAAACTAACAAACACTTTGAAGCAATTATACCCCCTTTTTTTTTTTTTTTTTTACGTTTTATATATATATATAGCTCCCAATTCTTGGACATTCCTCCCTTGAAAGGAAGGATGTCTCCTACGCTCCCTACCT
>NW_011494625.1:6825251-6860206 GCF_000754665.1 Bison bison bison
TTTTCTGCCCCTTTTTTTTTTTTTTTTTTACGTTTTATATATATATATAGCTCCCAATTCTTGGACATTCCTCCCTTGAAAGGAAGGATGTCTCCTACGCTCCCTACCTTGATTCTGGGTAAGCTTCTCATTGAGTCAGCCAATAGAGGACAATAGAAATGTCTCTGTGTTTGACTTCAGAGGCTAGATCATAAAAGGATGTGCAGCTTCTACTTTGTTCACTGAGCAACATGTAACAATGCCGAGCTGCCAGGTAAGAAGTCCAACAATTTTGAAGCTGCTACACTGAAAAGGCCACTTGTAGGTATCCTGACTGACCATGCCAGGTGGGAGCAGCCTTCTAGCCAGCCAATAACAAGCATACATGTGAATGAAGAAGGCATCTTGGAAATGGGTCCCTTTGTCCAGTCTATTGCCTTCCCAGATATGCTTCACATCTCCTGGAGTGCAGACAAGAGTTCTTTCCATGTCCTGTCTGAATGACAGACCTGTCAAATCCACAAGTGAAATAAAATACCTATACTTTAGTGCCACTCAGTCTGGGGTTGTTGTAACACTGCTGCAGCTTGACTTGGCTTTATACATGGATTCTGTGGGGCTTCCCAGGTGGCTCAGTGGTAAAGAATCTGCTTGCCAGTGCAGGAGATGTGGTTTGATTGCTGTGTCAGGAAGACCCCCTGGAGAAGGAAATGGGAACCTGCTCCATTATTCTTGCCTAGAAAATTCTGTGGACAGAAGAGTGTGGCAGACTATAGTTCATGGGATCCCAAGGAGTCGGACACTATTTAGCCACTGAACACACAACATGCTGGATTCTGTGGTTCATTCTTTGCAGCCCAATAGGTTTGTGGTCGAAATGAACTAACATCTGAGGATTTACCTGAGGCTTTACTTCACTAAGATCTTTCAAGGGAAAGCTTTGACTGATCGTTCAGTCCCTACTCCACTTTCTTGGTTGCCCACCCATGGTTCAAATGGCCACTGCTGCTAAACCCATTTTATTACATATGACATATAAATGTTAAAATATTCCTTCTGAACAAATGGTTTATTTTTGGCCTCTAGCTCTACATCTTTTCTACTTCAAATAAGAGCTTTATTAAAATGCTTTACATAGGGGTGACCAAGAGGGTATTAGTGTTTCCCTCGGTGTACCTTAACCTTAGGCAGCCTTCTTCTTGCTCCTCAGCCCCTGACCTTTCTGTCATTCTGACCCTTACAGAATGGCCTAATCATAGAAACACCCCCCACCCCCACCCCACACACACCCCAATATTTTCTTTGGTCATCTAAATTAGGAAAAGTGTCCTAAGTTATTTATATGCTCCTCGGAGAAGGCGATGGAACCCCACCCCAGTACTCTTGCCTAGAAAATCCCATGGACGGAGGAGCCTGGTAGGCTGCAGTCCATGGGGTTCCAAAGAGTCGGACATGACTGAGCGACTTCACTTTCCTTTTCACTTTCATGCATTGGAGAAGGAAATGGAAACCCACTCCAATATTCTTGCCTGGAGAATCCCAGGGATGGGGGAGCCTTGGTGGGCTGCCGTCTATGGGGTCACAGAGTCAGACACGACTGAAGCGACTTAGCAGCAGTAGCAGCAGCTGAGATCCAATTTTTTTTTTTAAAGGTCTCTTGCCAATTTTAAGACCCAAAGGTGCTTTCTCTAGGACCTGGGACAATGCCTTTTAAATGTAATCATCTAATCATCAAGGAAGAAAGTGTCCCTGATTCTTATTCTCTGTGGAAGGGAGGAACCTAAGTTTTATGGAAGGTGGATATCTTGCACCAAGTTGTAAGTTTACTTTTCCTTGGGACAAGCCCTACTTGCAAATGCACATGGCTTGTGATCCTCCCATTACAGCTCTTAAAAAAACAAAAAAACAAACAAAAACCTCTTATCTTTTCTTTCAGCTCAATGGCATTCTTATCTATTTATCCTATTGCGATAACTTTGAATAGTCTCCTTTCCCTATTTAACTTGTCCAGTATAATGTTTGCTTTGACAGAGATCTGATTTACAGGTAAACAGAATTCAAAGTTCTATTTTGTATTGATCCATATTGATTTTATAAGAGAACTCTAGTGTGGCAGAAGGGGCCTGAATGTTATCAGACATCAAATCTCCTATTTGCATATATGAACTTTATGACACAAACACATCATTTAAACTCCCTTTTATCTCCTGTCTCTCTTCTTTCAAATAGTGGTAGCAATAGCTTTTCTACAGGATGGTTAAGAAGATTGCTTACATAAAACTAGAAGCATAACTTGGTATACGATAAGAACTTAGTAAATGCCACAGCCCTTCATCCTTAGGCTTTGTTAAAATTCATGAATGGTCTTGGAATCCTAAAAAAGGGCCATTCTCACCAAGGAGCAGAGAATGGAACATACTAAGCATAAGAAGAAAAAAACAAAACAAAACTCAAGTTCTTTATTTAGAAGGAAACAAAAGTAATAAAATTTACTAGAAGTGATTTTCTAGTATTCAGGAAAGTAGAATAATTCCAAGGTGAATGTCACTTGCTTTTTCTCTCAATATTTTACCAACGCTACTCAGTTGGACACGTTAAGTAGTTAGAATAGGAAAAAGCAGTCCAAAATAGTGGTGGCTAAAAGACAAGGAAAGGAAAAAGCCCACAAAAAGAGAACAAAGGAAGGTTCCAGGACCAGAGTGAGACCCTCAGGTGAAACAAACAGCCCTCCTGCCTGGCCCAATTTACATAGGGCAGGCTAAGGGGGAGGAGAAAAAGCATATAAAAAGAGGAGCCAAAATTCAGCATCTCTCTTCATGCCTCTAGGATGTATTTTCCTTTGCTTGCCAAGTAAAACTGATCTGCAACCAAGCTGTAACACTGCTCGGTCACTTCAAATTTTTGCTGTGGCGAGATAGAACCGAGTAAATTACACACTCCCCCGATAGACCAAAAAAAAAAAAAAAGACCTGAGGCTCCAACTGGATCTGCAGCTTTATGATAATGTAGTATTTCTATATCACGGTAATCCAAGCCTGTGCCCCACTAGTAATACTGAAGAAGTTGAAGTTGAAAGGTTCTATGAAGACCTACAAGATCTTTTAGAACTAATACCCAAAAAAAGATGTCTTTTTCATTTTAGGGACTGGGATACAAAAGTAGGAAGTCAAGAAACACCTGGAGTAACAGGCAAATTTGGCCTTGGAGTACTGAAGGAAGCAGGGCAAAGGTTAATAAAGTTTTGCCAAGAGAACGCACTGGTCATAGCAAACACCCTCTTCCAACAGCACAAAACAAGACTCTACACATGGACATTACCAGATGGTCAACACCGAAATCAGATTGATTATATTCTTTGCAGCCAAAGATGGAGAAGCTCTATACAGTTTGCAAAAACAAGACCGGGAGCTGACTGTGTCTCAGATCATGAACTCCTTATTGCCAAATTTAGACTTAAATTGAAAAAAGTAGGAAAAACCACTGGACCATCCAGGTATGACCTAAATCAAATCTCTTATGATTATACAGTGGACATGAGAAATAGATTTAAGGGACTAGATCTGATAGACAGAGTGCCTGATGAACTATGGACGGAGGTTCATGACATTGTACAGGAGACAGGGATCAAGACCATCCCCATAGAAAAGAAAGACAAAAAAAGCAAAATGGCTGTCTGAGGAGGCCTTGCAAAGAGCTGTGAAAAGAAGGGAAGTGAAAAGCAAAGGAGAAAAGGAAAGATGTAAGCATCTGAATGCAGAGTTCCAAAGAATAGCAAGGACAGATAAGAAAGCCTTCCTCACCGATCAATGCAAAGTAATAGAAGAAAACAGTAGAATGGGAAAGACTAGAGATCTCTTCAAGGAAATTAGAGAGACCAAGGGAACATTCATGCAAAGATGGACTCGATAAAGGACAGAAATGGTATGGACCTAACAGAAGCAGAAGATATTAAAAAGAGGTGGCAAGAATACACAGAAGAACTGTACAAAAAAGATCTTCACAACACAGATAATCATGATGGTATGACCGACCACTCACCTAGAGTCAGACATCCTGGAATGTGAAGTCAAGTGGGCCTTAGAAAGCATCATTATGAATAAAGCTAGTGGAGGTGATGGAATTCCAGTGGAGCTATTTAAAATCCTGGAAGATGATGCTGTGAAAGTGCTGGCCTCAATATGCCAGCAAATATGGAAAACTCAGCAGTGGCCACAGGACTGGAAAAGGTCAGTTTTCATTCCAATCCCAAAGAAAGGCAATGCCAAAGAATACTCAAACTACTGCATAACTGCATTCATGTCACATGCTAGTAAAATAATGCTCAAAATTCTCCAAGCCAGGCTTCAGCAATATGTGAACCGTGAACTTCCAGGTGTTCAAGCTGGTTTTAGAAAAGGCAGAGGGACCAGCGATCAAATTGCCAACATCCACTGGACCATAGAAAAAGCAAGAGAGTTCCAGAAACACATCTATTTCTGCTTTATTGTCTATGTCAAAGCCTTTGACTGTGTGGATCACAATAAACTGTGGAAAATTCTGAAAGAGAAGGAATACCAGACCACCTGACCTGCCTCTTGAGAAACCTGTATGCAGGTCAGGAATCAGCAGTTAGAAGTGGACATGGAACAACAGACTGGTTCCAAATAGGAAAAGGAGTACATCAAGGCTGTATATTGTCACCCTGCTTATTTAACTTCTATGCAGAGTACATCATGAGAAATGCTGGACTGGAAGAAGCACAAGCTGGAATCAAGATTGTTGGGAGAAATATCAATAACTTCAGATATGCTGATGACACCACCCTGATGGCAGAAAGCGAAGAGGCACTCAAAAGCCTCTTGATGAACGTGAAAGAAGAGAGTAAAAAAGTTGGCTTAAAGCTCAACATTCAGAAAACGAAGATCATGGCATCTGGTCCCATCACTTCATGGGAAATAGAAGGGGAAACAGTGGAAACAGTGTCAGACTTTATTTTCTTGGGCTCCAAAATCACAGCAGATGGTGACTGCAGCCATGAAATTAAAAGATGCTTACTCCTTGGAAGGAAAGTTATAACCAACCTAGATAGCATATTCAAAAGCAGAGACATTACTTTGCCAACAAAGGTCCGTCTATTCAAGGCTATGGTTTTTCCTGTGGTCATGTATGGATGTGAGAGTTGGACTATAAAGGAAGCTGAATGCAGAAGAATTGATGCTTTTGAACTGTGGTGTTGGAGAAGACTCATGAGAGTCCCTTGGACTGCAAGGAGATCCAACCAGTCCATCCTAAAGGAGACCAGTCCTTGGTGTTTATTGTAGGGACTGATGCTGAAACTGAAACTCCAATACTTTGGCCACCTCATGAGATGAGTTGACTCATTGGAAAAGACCCTGATGCTTGGAAGGATTGGAGGCTGGAGGAGAAGGGGACGACAGAGGATGAGATGGCTGGATGGCATCATGGACTCAATGGACATGACTTTGGGTAAACTCTGGAAGTTGGTGATGGATAGGGAGGCCTGGTGTGCTGCGATTCATGGGGTTGCAAAGAGTCAGACAGGACTGAGCAACCGAACTGAATATTTTTATTAGTCATCCACAAATAAGAACTATGGCTCATTGAAATAATAGCCCTAAATATCTTATTAGTTGTATAATTTTATTTTTATATTTATTGGGGAAATGTCATACATAGCTCTATTTGACACATTTTTTAATACTGCTTTTATGAATTCTAAAATCAAAATTATGAAATATGAGAGAAAATTATGGAAATAAATTGTTACAACGTTGGTGGGGGCCAAAAAAGAAGAAGAAGAAGAAGAAAGTGACTATTTCTTAAATTCATGCTGTGGGCAGGAGCACAGGTCAGACATCTGCATATGTTATTTCAACTCATATCAAATTTATAGAATAACCCTGGAATCCTTTTTTACAGGTGAGAAAACAGGCTCTGAGAGATTATTTAAAAGGTCCCAGGTCACATATCTAATGCTAGAGAAACTTACCAGGTTACCCCCGCTTCCAGACATAGAGAGGGGTTAATTTTCCCATTCAGTCTATGATTATGGTCAAGTGATGTGAGCTACTTCCTGAGTGATGCATTTAAATGTAGATGGGAGACGTTCAACATTCTCATCCTTGTTACAATGTCCTAGAAGACAACACATTCCACCTGGTATGACTGTAAAACTATGTGACTCATCAGCCTGGAACAATGAGTTTCCAAAAGTAGAATAACATTGGACTTTGTGTGAAAAAGAAATAAATCTTTGATATGTTCAGCATGATTAGAAGCCAGGTTGTCCTGATGACAAACATTTTACTCTTGCCTATATTTTTCTCTTTTCAAAAACTTTAGTTTCAGCCCTTAACTTGTACTAAGATTTGCTGTTGCTATTCAGTCGCTAAGTCATGTCCAACTCTTTGTGACCCTACAGACTGTAGCCTACCAGGCTCTTCTGTCCATAGGATTTCCCAGGCAAAAATATTGGAATGGGTTGCCACTTCCTTCTCCAGGGGATTTTTCTGACCCATCAAACCTATGGCTCATACATTGGCAGGTATATTCTTTATCACTGAGCCACCAGGGAAGCTCTATATTGAAATTAGAGAGGCGGATACCATGACTTTTCTTTTTTGAGTGGTGTGAAGGCAAGACCTTACAGACTGCATTTATTTTTTAGGCTTTTTACCATCATTCAGTTCAGAAAGAGAAATAGTATTGTTTTCCTACAGGGGAAAGACTTGTCATTTTCCTGTATTATCATATAGAAAATTATTCAAAAAATGCACATATGTTTTCAAACCGTTTGCTCAAGTCTTTATGCTCGTCTAAATGAAAGTTCTGTTAGTTCAAGACTAAGTCCTTTGTCTGTCAATCAGCGAGTGGTTAGTAGCAAAAGGTTTGTTGTAGTTCTGAATATATAAAAACAGCTTATGAAGTGATTTTTTAAACAAAATTCTTGGTTCCATACAGCAAAACTATAATAAATAATTCAGTCTAAATGCAGATTGAATCCCTTAAAGGCAAAGAATGAATATACTCAGCATATTAATGCTTTTCAGATTTTGCTTTGTGGAACGTTTAGTAATTTCAGATGAATTCGTAAGTACTTTTATTTGAGAACTTTGAGCATTACATTTGTAAGCATACTGAATGAAATAGAGAAAGTGAAAACAGATGTTGATTCTTGAACACAAATATCCTATATTTTAATAATGCCTTCAGAGTTCAAGAATTACCTTTGGGCCTAAAAGCCTGGATCAAATTCCTCTTATGGTTTTCAGCTGGAATTTGTTAAAAGTCACACATTATCCTGGAATTCAGATTCCTGATTTATAAAATGAGGCTGAAATACAGCAAAATATGGTGATTTTGGTAAATAACATAGAGTGAAAACAAAACAGCAATCATATTAAATAGTTTATATACAGTGTTGTGGGTTATTATTATCATTATTACACTGACATTATTTCTCAGTGCTTGCTATGGCTGAGGATAATAATGCTGATATCTTTTTCTTATTACATTCGTACTTTTACAATGAAATATAATTAACCATATGCCAATCAACCTATATTAGTTTCAGGCATCCAACATAATGATACAATATTTGTATATCTGGCGACGTGATCACCACATCTATATGTCATCTGTAACCATAATTCCATTTTTTTCTTGTGATGAGTACTTTTAAGATTTACTGTCCTAGCAAGTTTCAAATATGCAATACAATATTGTTAACTATAGTCACTATTCCATATGTTACATCCCCATGACTTATTTTATAACTAGAACTTTGTACCTGTTGAGTCCCTTCAACTGTTTTACCCACCCTCACTCCCTGCCTATCAGTTCAGTTCAGTTCAGTCTCTCAGTCGTGTCCGACTCTTTGCGACCCCATGAATCGCAGCATGCCAGGCCTCCCTGTCCATCACCAACTCCTGGAGTTCACTCAGACTCACATCCATCAAGTCAGTGATGCCATCCAGCCATCCCTGCCTATAGCAACCATCAATCTGTTCTTTTACACTTACACTTCTTTTTTTTTTTTTTAACTGTATTTTTATCAAAAATTAGCATTCTTTAGCATGTACAGTAAGCAAGGTAGCATTTACATAAACCAGAGCTGGAGATGATATTTTCATGGATACAATAACTGTAACATTTCTCCCAAATCCTTATAATTAATCACTCGAATTAATGATAAATTAAGCACTCAGCTTCAGTTCCTAATAAAGATCATTATTGACTCATGTGTTAAATTCATCATAATAATCTATTTCCCCTGCTTTATCTTTCTTAGAAAAACTGTTCTTGAAGACCACTTGTTATTTAGTGGTACATATATTTGTACCAGACATCACAAAACTGTGAGTATGCCAATACATTCATCTGATTAAATTGCTGGGACATGGTGAGAGAAGGGCAGAAAACTGGGAGATGGCTGGCTCCATTTCCAGCCGTATATACTTATTGTACATGGGCATAAGTCCTATCTGGTTCTTGTTAATAATGGAAAATTCAAACCTGACTCAGATCATCATCCTAGGCAAAGGCTCCCTTCAAATTACTGTGTGGCAACTTGGCTCAGTTTTCTCTCCAAGGGCCATTCGGAAGAATTTTGACCAATAATGCCAATAAATGGGGAGATCCTAGTGGCTGGGACTGGATGTCTGCCCCCTTCTCTTGGGCTTTCCCTCCACTCCCTCCTGGATTCTCAGGCCTTATGCTTCTCAGGTTCTTCTCTTCTTGCCTCCCACTTGCTGGTTGCCTGGCCTTCTCCTCTTCTCCAACCCCTGCCCCCTTAGGAGAAAGTGCCATGAACAGCAATATGATGTATCTGATTCAGACAGAAAATATACTTATACTTCTTAAGCAAGATAAAATATTCAAGTCTATAATAATTGAAAAATCCACTCACCTTCTATGATTGTATCATAGAGTTGTTCTTATGAAGTGTAAACAGATGATCTTGATAAACAATCTTGGGGAAAGGATTCAGTGAGAAACAGATTCTGTATTGATGCTGTGGTACTACCTCGATGGCAATTCTATCAAAATTCTTGGCAGAGGGCCACAGCAGTTGAGACATGACCTAGGTAGATCTTTTTCATATTATTCAGTACAGTTTATTTATTTAAAAAAATTTTCTATTGGAGTACAGTTGATTTACAAAGTTGTATTAGTTTCAGGTGTATAGCAAAGCGAACCAGTTATACACATACATATATCTACTCTTCTTTTAAGATTCTTTTCCCATATATGCTATTACTGAGTATTGAGTAGAATTCCCTGTGTTATACATCAGGCTCTTATTAGTTATCTATTTTATATATAGGTATATGTCAGTCCCCATCTCCCAATTTATCCCCTTTCCTCTTATCCTTTGGTAACCATAAATTAGTTTTATACATCCATGATTCTATTTCTGTTTTGTAAATAAGTTCATTGGTACCACTTTTTTTTTTAGATTTAACATATAAACCATATCATCATGTGATAGATAAAGAAGATGTGGTACGTATATGCAATGGAATATTACTCAGCCATAAAAAGAATAAAATAATGTTGTCTGCAGCAATTTGGATGAACGTGGAGATTGTCAGACTAAGAGAAGTAAGTCAGACACAGGTAGAATCATTTTTAACTTACCATCTATCTTAACTTCAGAGATAGACAGCCAAAATGAGGAGTTTCTCTATCTTTGGACTGTGAGTGGAAAAGAGAGGAAAAGCAACTTTCTTTTTGTAGCACTGAATCACACATGCTCAATTATGTGGTTTACATAAATGTGTAATTTTCTATTCTTTTTTCTAGTTTATAAGTGATATAAAATGTTCAGATAGTCTAGAGCTAGGGATTGAACCACTAGGGCTAGAGTAGCTAACATATTCTATATAGAGAAAGTTATTAGGCCAAATTCAAGCCTGAGCTGGTAAGTACAAAGACAGAAGTAGACAAGATACAAACAGAGACACATGAAGGTAGAAATTAGACAGTTTCATTTTTATTCATAGCCCAGGTTAAATCTTACATCTCCCATAAATTTCCCCAGATAACTTTTTCAGAAGAAATGACCTTTTATGTAATCCTCTTTTATTTTGTTTGCTGATTATAATTGAAAGATGCATCCAGAATTGCACAAATAAAGAAAAAAGAAAGATATGTGAGAGAGTACATACGGCAAGGAATGTTGCATTTTGATGGCTCATTTCTAAAACCAGACGGTTGCTATATCAGTGAATCAACCTGGCTTAGAGTTACAGGGATGATATGGATTTAACCTTTGTATAGTACTTTGTTTCCCATGGCAAATGCAGGCAGACTCTCTGATGAAGCTTTTGGGTATATAATGAGTGAGTGTAGCAATGATCCATTGAACCAGATAATGAATCAGTGTTGGGCCTGATTACATCTTAAATGCATATTAACCATTTAACTTCAGTTGGAAGTAGGATTGGAAAAGAGTCTAAAATGATTTACAAGTTTGATTTAAATAAGAAGAAATCATTAAAATCTAAACAAAAGAAGATCACTCATGCAAAGCATCAAGCCAATGGACACAAAGTAGATGTCTAATAGATGCTTTTTCCCTTCTATTAATTCTTGGCTAAATCTGAGTTCCCAACAACAAATAATGGTTGTATATTCAAGATTGTTGACTGAATTTTGCTTATAAATAATCCAAATTTAGGGCCTTGAAAGACCAAAACTGATTTTCTTTTTTAAAAACATCTCTATTAATATACAATTGATATATAAGGATCTGTACATATTTATTGAGGACAATTTGATCAACTTAGTTATATTCAAACACCTATGTTACGCTCATGACTGCAGCCACAAAATCAGAAGATGATTGCATCTTGGTAGGAAAGTAATGACAAACCTAGACAGTGTGTTGAAAAGCAGAGACATTACTCTGTGAACAAAGGTCGTACAGTCAAGGCTATGGTCTTCCCAGTGGTCAAGTACTGCTGTGAGAGCTGGACCATAAAGAAGGCAAAACTCCAAAGAATTGATGCCTTCAAACTGTGGTGCTAGAGAAGACTCCTGAAAGTGCCTTGGACAGCAAGGAGATCAAATCAGTCAATCTTAAGGGAGATCAACCCTGAATATTCACTGGAAGGACTGATGCTGAAGCTGAAGCGCCACTATTTTTGTCATCTGATGCACACAAAAAACTTATTGGCAAAGTCCTGATGCTGGGAAAGATCAGGGCAGAAAGAAAACAGGGTGTCAGAGGATGAGAGGGCTGGACAGCATTACGGATGCAATGAACATGAACTTAGGCTAACTCTTAGATGGCAAGGGACAGGGAGCCTGGTGTGCTGCAGTCCATGGGGTCACAAAGAATCGGACGTGACTGTACAACCGAACAACAACAACGTTAACGCTCCCCAATATTAAGATAAAGTGCATAAATGGCACCCACTCCAGTACCCTTGCCTAGAGAATCCCATGGATGGAGGAGCCTGGAAGGCTGCAGTCCATGGGGTTGCGAAGAGTCGGACACGACTGAGTGACTTCACTTTCACTTCTCACTTTCATGCATTGGAGAAGGCAATGGCAACCAGCTCCAGTGTTCTTGCCTGGAGAATCTCAGGGATGAGGGAGGCTGGTGGCCTGCCGTCTATGGGGTCGCACAGAGTCAGACACGACTGAAGTGACTTAGCAGCAACTTAGCAGCATATCAAACACCTCCCAGAGTTTCCCTCTGTCCGTGTGTGTGTTTGTGTGTGTTATATTTGATAAAACACTTAACATGAGATTGACCCTGTCACAAAATTTGAAGCTCAAGATACTGTAGTGTTAGCTACAGGCACAATGTTGTACAGAAGATGTCTGGAACTTGTTTGTATAGTTTAACAGAAGACTTTCACCGATTGAATCATACTTCTCCATTTCCCCCGACTCCCAGGCCCTGGCAACTGCTATTGTATTTCCTGCTTCAATGAGTTTGACTGTTAGATACCACCCCCCCTCCCCAAATCATAACGGATTTATCACCTAAGTTTTTAGTATGCAGCACCATAAAGATGCTGAAATCTTATTATTTAGCCCACAAATCTTATTATTTAGCCCACAATGTTATGAAACAAGTGTAATATTTAGTTTCCTTTATTCAAATTGGTTCCACCAGAACGTGAGGTCACCTCCATCTCTGCAGAATTTTGACCGACATCATCTCAGGGGAAGGAAGGAAGAAAAGGAATTTATTGATAAGTGAAAGTTTGACTTGGGGCAAGTCTTTCAAAATGGAGACATGATTAAGAATGGAAAAAGATCTTTTTTTTTTTTTTTTTTTTAAATTTGGTGGAAAAAATAAGGAAAACGTTTTGAGGAAAATTTTTTAAATTTTCAGTTACAAAATATCTGTTGATGAGTATTTCAGTACGTTCCTTTAAGAACAATTAAGCCATTTGCTTGAGTATGAGATTCTCAGAAAAATAGTCATGCTAATAATGACAGTGTAATAGTGAAGTCAGGCATACGGCATAGTTCTGGTTTTCAGTGTATGGACTGTGTGTGGAAACTGATAATTTCGTTTTTAGTATGATTTCTATGTGTGTGCCTCTATGCACAATGAACAGAATAGCTACTACCCTCAAGGATCTCATATATTTTGGAAAACTTGAAGAATAAAGCATTAATAATTATAGCACTATGATGCTGATGTTGTAGCTAGAGATCAAGATGCCAGTGAAGTTCAGACAGATACTCAACTCTAATAGGAGATAATAGTGTAAGTTTTCCTTGAAGATTTAATATCTCAGCTAGGCAATGAAAGACAAATAGGAGTACTAGGTAAGTACAGGAGGACTAACAGGTAATATCCCAGAGAGGAAAAAAAAAATTGCAAACTCAGTCAGCCATGTGATAACTCAATGATTTCAGAGAATCAGTTTGGCTTGACTGAAAATTGAAAGTGACAGTCGCTCAGTCATGTCCGACTCTTTGCAACTGTATCAACTATAAAGGCCATGGAATTCTCCAAGCCGGAATACTGGAGTGAGTAGCTACTCCCTTCTCCAGGGGATCTTCCCAACCCAGGGATCGAACCCAGGTCTCCTGCATTGCAGGCATATTCTTTACCAGCTGAGCTACCAGAGAAGCCCCTTGGCTTGAATGGTCTATGGTATTTAAATGAGGGAGAAGTTGGATTATTGGAGAACAATGAATACCATACCAGTATTCTGGCTTTAAATATAGGTTCAGTTCAGTTCAGTTGCTCAGTCGTGTCCGACTCTTTGCGACCGCATGAAGTGCAGCACGCCAGGCCTCCTTGTCCATCACCAACTCCCAGAGTTCACTCAAACTCATGTCCATCGATCGGTGATGCCATCCAGCCATCTCATCCTCTGTCATCCCCTTCTCCTCCTGCCCCCAATCCCTCCCAGCATCAGAGTCTTTTCCAATGAGTCAACTCTTCGCATGAGGTGGCCAAAGTACTGGAGTTTCAGCTTTAGCATCACTCCTTCCAAAGAAGACCTAGGACTGATCTCCTTTAGAATGGACTGGTTGGATCTCCTTGCAGTCCGAGGGACTCTCAAGAGTCTTCTCCAATACCACAGTTCAAAAGCATCAATTCTTCGGTGCTCAGCTGTCTTCACAGTCCAACTCTAACATCCATACATGACCACTGGAAAAACCATAGCCTTGACTAGACAGACCTTTGTTGGCAAAGTAATGTCTCTGCTTTCTAATATGCTATCCAGGTTGGTCACAACTTTCTTTCCAAGGAATAAGCGTCTTTTAATTTCATGGCCACAATCACCATCTGCAGTGATTTTGGAGCCCAAAAAGTTAAAGTCTGACACTGTTTCCACTGCTTCCACATCTATTTCCCATGAAGTGATGGGACCAGATGCCATTATCTTCGTTTTCTGAATGTTGAGCTTTAAGCCAACTTTTTCACTCTCCTCTTTCACTTTCATCAAGAGGCTTTTTAGTTCCTCTTCACTTTCTGCCATAAATGTGGTGTCATCTGCATATCTGAGGTTATTAATATTTCTCCTGGCAATCTTGATTCCAGCTTGTGCTTCTTCCAGCCCAGTGTTTCTCATGATGTACTCTGCATAGAAGTTAAATAAGCAGGGTGACAATATACAGCCTTGATGTACTCTGCTTCCTATTTGGAACCAATCTGTTGTTCCATGTTAAATATAGGTAATAGGGCATAATTGTAGGAAAAAATGAATAATATTGGTAATTGAAATAATCATGCCTAGATTCTCCACTTTAGTCCTAGAAGTAGAGCACTTGGAATTTAGAAGGCTTAACTTCCCTCTAGGACACATGCAGCCGTGAAATTGAAAGATGCTTGCTCCTTGGGGAAAAAAGCTATTACAAACCTAGACAGTGTATTTAAAAGCAGAGACATTACATTGCCAACAAAGGTCTGTATAGTCAAAGCTATGATTTTTCCAATAGTCATGTATAGATGTGAGAGTTGAACCATAAAGAAGGTAGAGCACCGAAGAACTGATGCTTTTGAACTGTGGTGTTGGAGAAAACTATTGAAAGTCCCTTGGACTGCAAGGAGATAAAACCAGTCAATCCTAAAGGAAATCAACCCTGAATATTCATTGGAAGGACTGATACCAAAGCCCCAATACTTTGGTCATCTGATGCGAAGAGCCGACTCATTGGAAAAAACCCTGATGCTGGGAAAGATTGAAAGCAGGAGGAGAAGAGTACGATAGAGGACAAGATGGTTGGATGGCATCACCAACTTAATGGACATGAGTTTGAGCAAAGTCTGGAAGATGGTGAAAGACAGGGAAGCCTGTTGTATTGCACTACATGGGGTTGCAAAGATTCGGACATGACTGAGCGACTGAACAACAGCAAGGACACATGAACAGTGATGAACATAGGACTTTGCTTATGCTCTTCAAAGTATTGTCATGATACCAACTGAGAAGCTGCCTGCAGTGAAGCCAGTGATACCACAATAACATGTGGACAGGATGGCTTTGACAGGTCTTCCACAGAGTGCATCCAAAGAATAGAAAGTAGACCATCACCCAAAATATGTCAAATTACAAGGACTCTTTATTCATTTTACTTATCTTGAAATACTTTAGGATTAAGCTTAATGAAAGTTAAGTAGTAATAGACAGCAAAGATAAAGGGAATATAATATTACAGGTAAAAGTGATTGGGAAAGAATGGACACCAGCATTTTCCATCACTTTTACATATATTTTTTAAATCACATATTAATTCATTCAGCCATGTTTAGTAGGTACTTGTTTGTGTTCCAATAGATGTTGGGGAAATAAATAAGAATAAGCTCTAGTTACTGTCTTGGAGGATTGCACAGTTTCCAAAGAGTGGCAAAGAAAAATATTCAATAGCCAATTATAATGTGCCTTCAAATCATAAAAAATATCTCTATTGCAGTGTATATTGTATTTAGTAAACAAGTAAGGATAGAAAATGTGGCTATGGAAAAAGGAGAAAGTTAAGACAGTGACATGAAATTAAAAGACTCTTACTCCTTGGAAGGAAAGTTATGATCAACCTAGATAGCATACTAAAAAGCAGAGACATTTCTTTGTCAACAAAGGTCCATCTAGTCAAGGCTATGGTTTTTCTAGTGGTCATGTATGGATGTGAGAGTTGGACTATAAAGAAAGCTGAGTGCCAAAGAATTGATGCTTTTGAACTGTGGTGTTGGAAAAGACTCTTGAGAGTCCCTTTTGGACTACAAGGAGATCCAACCAGTCCATCCTAAAGGAGACGGGTGTTCATTGAAAGGACTGATGTTGAGGCTGAAACTCCAATGCTTTGGCCACCTGATACGAAGAGCTGACTCATTTGAAAAGATCCTGATGTTGGGAAAGATTGAGGGCAGGAGGAGAAGGGGACAGCAGAGTATGATACTGCTGGATGGCATCACCGAATCAATGGATATGGGTTTGGGTGGACTCCGGGAGTTGGTGATGGGCAGGGAGGCCTGGCGTACTGTGGTTCATGGGGTCGCAAAGAGTCAGACATGACTGAGGAACTGAACTGAAGACAGTGACTAGAGAGGATTCAGATAAAAGACATTTTTAAAAGCTGTAAGGCAGTTGACTATTCTTTAATCTGAAGATACTAGAGAGAACAGAATATAAAGAGGAAGATGAGAAGTAAACTGATCAAAGGTTGAAGTTTTGTGAGGTGAGTATCAGAAAGAAAACAAGAAAAAGTAAGTAAACATATCAGTAAGGAATTGGTTGAAAAGATGCACAGTGAATCCTCAAGTGGAGAAAGTGTAAAGTAAAAACCAAATAGGCTTAATAAATGAAAGAAAATAGGGAAATAAAGGTAGTATAAACAATGATGATGATGATAGTACTGTACCAAATGAAAGATGGAGTTTGGACATCTTAATCTAGCAATATGCTATCCAAGATGCTTTGAAATATTGTACATTAAAATTTTTCACAATAGGATGATATGAGGCTGTAGTATTCAGATCATTTATTTATCTATATATCTATTTTATATTGAATCATAATAAATTCCTTGATATTTTCAAGATTGCTGGAATCTGTTGGGGAAACAGTGGAAACAGTGACAGATTTTATTGGGGGGGGGGTCCAAAATCACTGCAGATGATGATTGCAGCCATGAAATTAAAAGACGCTTGCTCCTTGGAAGGAAAGTTATGACCAACCATGACAGCATATTAAAAAGCAGAGTCATTAATTTCCAAACAAAGGTCTGTCTAGTCAAAGCTATGGTTTTTCCAGTAGTCATGTATGGATGTGAGAGTTGGATTATAAAGAAAGCTGAGCACTGAAGAATTGATGCTTTTGAACTGTGCTATTGGAGAAGACTCTTGAGAGTCCCTTGGACAGCAAGGAGATCCAACTGATCCTAAAGGAAATCAGTCCTGAAAATTCATTGAAAGGACTGATGCTGAAATTCCAATACTTTGGCCACCTGATTCAAATAACTGACTCATTTGAAAACACCCTAATACTGGGAAAGATTGAAGGCAGGCGGAGAAGGGGATGACAGTTGATGAGATGGTTGGATGCCGTCACTGACTCAGTGGACACGAGTTTGAATAAACTCTGGGAGTTGGTGATGGACAGAGAGGCCTGGTGTGCTGCAGTCCATGGGGTTGCAAAGAGTAGAACATGACTGAGTGCCTGAACTGAACTTATAATAAACTCCACTTTCTAGTCTCTGGAGTGTGTAACTGAAGCAGAGAGAAAATAATCATTATTGAGACAGTGACTATATACTCTGTTTTTGTTTTCTCAAGTAAGTTATGACTTAATGTTGTCTTGGTATAATTCTGTTGTACAGCATATCTTATTACACTTAGAACAGTCCCCAATACAATCATTATTTTTAAGTTACCTATTGGAACTGAAGTGATCAGGCAAAGGAGACTAGGTTTTGAAATAAGTCACCAGGTTAGCACTGATATCACCATATCTGATGCAGGACTTGGAATAGGAAGGTACAAAGTCTTCCAAACTTAGGAAAATGTGATCAAGTTAATAGCAGCTGACAGGAATTAAGACCAAAAGAATCTTATAAAAATAGAATCTCTTCTTTCTTTTTAAAGTATATGCTGGGAATAGTAATAGACCCTGGAGTATACTAATGAGGTATACTCATACCCATGAGCTATAGAAAAATGAAGAGCATCTACTCATCTACTCAAGAGAAATGTAGTGAAAATTAGCATTTTTCAGGAAATTCTGTATTTTTGCTATTCCAGGAAGTCTGAAGGAGCATAGAGATTCTAGAAATTCTAGAAGTAGAGGTAGGAAGAGGAGAGGTCAAGGAAAGGTTAGGTTAGGTACAAAAGAAACCCAATTTGCATATATTTAAAATAGTATTGACTATACAGGCTTCCTGGTGGCTCAGTCAGTAAAGAATCCAACTGCAATGCAGGAGACCAGGGTTTGAATCCCTGGGTCAGGAAGATCCCCTGGAGAAGGAAATGGCAACCTACTCCAGGATTCTTGCCTGGGAAACCCCATGAACTGAGAAGCCTGGCAGGCTACAGTTCATGGTGTTGAAAAGAGTCAGACAGGACTTAATGACTAAACCACTACCATAATTACTAATATTTTAGGCAATGACGAAGCATAGCAGGACCATGAGGAATTATCATTTTAACTGAATAAGTGTTTTCTTCAAAGATTTGATCCCCACTGTCACCTATAAAAGGAAAATAGGGAAGTGTAGTGCTCAGGCCTCTCAGAATGGGTCAACTTCAACTTAAATTAATTCTCTTGTATGATTATACCCATGCAGATGTTGGCAAGAGGACATAACCAATTCCCAAGACTGAATGGAAAAAATGCCTTGATAGATATATGGTCTTTTATAAAAATCTTTCACAAAACAAGAACAAGTGTAAATTTTCCACCAGGGTTTGTATGCCCATGGAATTTCTATAAGGAGATAGCATACTGATAATAATTAAAATTCCACAGGCAGCTAACACTGAAAAGATTAATAGTCTGTCCTATATGGAGTGGATATGAAGACAGCCCTGTTTGTGGACTCTAGCTGCTCAAGTAATATTATCTTTGAGCTTCACCACCTGTCTCATTCTTCGCTTTATTCACTCAACAAATATTTATTGAACTTCTTGTAGGGACAAGCTACAGGCTGATTACTGTCTTCCAGAGAACTATCACATTCTTGAGGGTTGAATGACATGTGGTTTTTGGAGTAGAGGATAACAGAAGTGGGATATTTTTGGTTATTTTTGCCCATGACTATTTCTATTACTAAAAGCATTTGAGTATCCATTGTGTGGTATGTGTTTTTTTTTTTTTTTTTTCTTTCTTTTTTTCTTTTTTCAAATCCCAGCCATCGTATGTCATGAAACATCTTTTATCTATTCGCCAGGATACATCCTAATGCCACAAAAATACCCTCATTTTGCTTGTTTTGGACCATGTATGTTTGTGTATTTGATGGGGCACAATCATCAACAAATAACAGCTTGTGCTAGATTATCTCAAGGACTCCCAATTCTAACTGCAACTGTTGATTTAAAAGATGGGCTGAACAGTGGGAACAGAAAATGTTTCTGAGTCTTATAAAAAAAAAAATATTGAAATAGAACACAAACCAAGTGTCGAACAATAAAAATCCCCTTGTCAAGATGAGTCACTTAGACTAGCATTTCCCAAATTATTCTCTGCAAAGAAGCAAAATATTCACTTATTCAAGTATTCTTACTCAACCAAGTTTAGACAACACTTGGTTAAAACAATTTAAACAGGTTTTTCTGTAAGATCTCTGAAAGATGTTAATTTTTTTGTAATTCTAAAAGTTCAGAACTTGCCAGTTATTTCATCTGGAAAACTTAACTGCTTTAGTGATACTGGTGTTTTATGGCATATATTTTGTAAAGTATAGCCTTTTAAAAAATGATGAATTATAAAGGATTTGTTTCCTTAATTAATCAAGAAAGAACTACAATATAGCACAGGGAACTCTGCTCAATATTCTGTAACAACATATATGGGAAAATAATCTAAAAAAGAAGATATATATATATATATATATATATATATGATTGAATCACCTTTCTGTACACCTGAAACTAACCCAACATAGTAAATAAATTATACTCCAATATAAAATAAAAATTAAGTTAAAAATTTAAAAAGACCTGGTAATAAAATTCAGTTCAAATGGGAATGTTTACTTGTTTGATTTATTTCTTGGTTCAAATAGAACTCACAAACTGATTTTTCCATCACAAATAAGCAGGTTAAAATCAGTGGAAAATATGTTACCAATCATAAATATGTTTCAACTTGCTAAAATATGATTCTTTAAAATTCGGTGAAAAATAATAAGCAATACAGGATGCTGGTTAAGGGCATGTGCTAAGGAGATAATCCATCTGTGAACAAATTCTGTCTTCAAACGTGTACTAACTGCAAATTGGGATAAGTTTCAAAACTGTCCTATTCCTCAATTTTTTCATCTAGAAAATTCAAATAGAAATGGTAGCTAATCTCATAAGTTATAAATAGGAAGCATTGAGTGTCTGCTTAAAAACAAGCATAAAACACATTCAGTTCTGTTCAGTTCAGTTCAATTCAGTTCAGTTGCTTACTCGTGTCCAACTCTACGCGACTCATCAATTGCAGCACGCCAGGCCTCCCAGTCCATCACCAACTCCTGGAGTTGAAACAAAACTCATGTCCATCGAGTTGGTGATGCCATGCAGCCATCTCATTCTCTGTCCTCCCCTTCTCCTCCTGCCCCCAATCCCTCCCAGCATCAGAGTCTTTTCCAATGAGTCAACTCTTTGTATAAGCTGGTCAAAGTACTGGTGTTTCAGCTTTAGCATCATTCCTTCCAAAGAATACCCAGGACTGATCTCCTTTAGAATGGACTAGCTGGATCTCCTTGCAGTCCAAGGGACTCTCAACAGTCTTCTCCAACACCACAGTTCAAAAGCAACAATTCTCCAGCACTCAGCTGTCTTCACAGTCCAACACTCACATCCATACATGACCACTGGAAAAGCCTTGACTAGACGGACATTTGTTGGCAAAGGAATGTCTGTGCTTTTTAATATGATATCCAGGTTGGTCATAACTTTCCTTCCAAGGAGTAAGCATCTTTTAATTTCATGGCTGCAGTCACAATCTGCAGTGATTTTGGAGCCCCAAAAAATAAAGTCTGACACTGTTTCCCCATCTATTTTCCAGGAAGTGATGGGACCAGATGCCATGATCTTCGTTTTCTGAATGTTGACCTTTAAGCCAACTTTTTCACTCTCCTCTTTCACTTTCATCAAGAGGCTTTTTAGTTCCTCTTCACTTTCTGCCATAAGGGTGGTGTCATCTGCATATCTGAGGTTACCGATATTTCTCCCAGAAATCTTGATTCCAGCTTGTGCTTCTTCTAGCCCAGCGTTTCTCATGATGTACTCTGCATATAAGTTAAATAAGCAGGGTGACAATATACAGCTTTGACGTACTCCTTTTCCTATTTGGAACAAATCTGTTGTTCCATGTCCAGTTCTAACTGTTGCTTCCTGACCTGCATACAGGTTTCTCAAGAGGCAGGTCAGGTGGTCTGGTATTCCCATCTCTTTCAGAATTGTCCACAGTTTATTGTGAGCCACACAGTCAAAGGTTTTGGCATAGTCAATAAAGCTGAAATATATGTTTTTCTGGAACTCTCTTCCTTTTTCCATGATCCAAAAGATGCTGGTAATTTGATCTCTGGTTCCTCTGCCTTTTCTAAAACCAGTTTGAACATCTGGAAGTTCATGGTTCACATATTGCTGAAGCCTGCCATGGAGAATTTTGAGCATTACTTTAGTAGCGTGTGAGATAAGTGCAATTGTGTGGTAGTTTGAGCATTCTTTGGCATTGCCTTTCTTTGGGATTGAAATGAAAACTGACCTTTTCCAGTCCTGTGGTCATTGCTGAGTTTTCCACATTTGCTGGCATATTGAGTGCAGCGCTTTCACAGCATCATCTTTCAGGATTTAATATAGCTCCACTGGAATTCCATCACCTCCTCTAGCTTTGTTCATAGTGATGCTTTCTAAGGCCCACTTGACTTCACATTCCAGGATGTCTAGGTGTAGGTCAGTGATCACACCATCATGATTATCTTGGTCATGAAGATCTTTTTTGTACAACTTCTTTGTATTCTTGCCACCTCTTCTTAATATCTTCTGCTTCTGTTAGGTCCGTACAATTTCTGTCCTTTATTGAGACAATCTTTGCATGAAGTTTTCCCTTGGTATCTCTAATTTTCTTGAAGACATCTCTAGTCTTTCCCATTCTGTTGTTTTCCTGTATTTCTTTGCACTGATCACTGAGGAAGGCTTTCTTATCTCTTCTCACTATTCTTTGGAACTCTGCATTCAGATGCTTATATCTTTCCTTTTCTCCTTTGCTTTTCACTTCTCTTCTTTCACAGCTATTTGTAAGGCCTCCCCAGACATCCATTTTGGTTTTTTGCATTTCTTTTCCATGGGGATGTTCTTGATCCCTGTCTTCTGTACAATGTCATGAACCTCTGTCCATAGTTCATCAGGCACTCATTCTATCAGATCTAGTCCCTTAAATCTATTTCTCACTTCCACTGTATAATCATAAGGGATTTGATTTAGGTCATACCTGAATGGTCTAGTGGTTTTCCCTACTGTCTTCAATTTCAGTCTGAATTTGGCAATAAGAAGTTCATGATCTGAGCCACAGTCAGCTCCCAGGGTTCTTTTTGCTGACTGTATAGAGCTTCTCCATCTTTGGCTGCAAAGGCTATAATCAATCTGGTTTTGGTGTTGACCATCTGGTGATGTCCATGTGTTGAGTCTTCTCTTGTGTTGTTGGAAGAGGGTGTTTGCTATGTCCAGTGCATTCTCTTGGCAAAACTCTTATTATCGTTTGCCCTGTTTCATTCCATATTCCAAGGCCAAATTGGCCTGTTACTCCAGGTGTTTCTTGACTTCCTACTTTTGCCTCCCAGTCCCCTATAATGAAAAGGACATCTTTTTTGGGTGTTAGTTCTAAAAGGTCTTGTAGGTCTTCATAGAACCGTTCAACTTCAGCTTCTTCAGCGTTACTGGTTGGGGCATAGACTTGGATTACTATGATATTGAATGGTTTGCCTTGGAAATGAACAGAGATCATTCTGTCGTTTTTGAGATTGCATCCAAGTACTGCATTTCAGACTCTTTTGTTGACCATGATGGCTACTCCATTTCTTTTAAGGGATTCCTGCCCACAGTAGTAGATATAATGATCATCTGAGTTAAATTCACCCATTCCCATCCATTTGAGTTCGCTGATTCCTAGAATGTTAACGTTCACTCTTGCCATCTCCTGTTTGTCCACTTCCAATTTGCCTTGATTCATGGACCTAACATTCCAGGTTCCTATGCAGTATTGCTCTTTACAGCATCGGACCTTGCTTCTCTCACCAGTCCCATCTACAACTGGGTATTGTTTTTGCTTTGGCTCCATCCCTTCACTCTTTCTGGAGTTATTTCTCCACTGATGTCCAGTAACATATTGGGCACCTAAGGACCTTAGGTGGCTTAGAGGGAGTTCCTCTTTCAGGATCCTATCATTTTTCCTTTTCATACTGTTCATGGGGTTCTCAAGGCAAGAATACTGAAATGGTTTGCTATTTCCTTTTCCAGTGGATCACATTCTGTCAGACCTCTCCACCATAACCCTCCCATCTTGGGTGGCCCCACACAGCATGACTTAGTTTCATTGAGTTAAACAAGGCTGTGGTCCGTGTGATCTGATTTACTAGTTTTCTGTGATTATGGTTTGTGTGTCTGCCCTCTGATGCCTCTCATAATACCTACCGTCTTACTTGGGTTTCTCTTACATTGGACATGGGGTATCTCTTCACGGCTGCTCCAGCAAAACACAGCTGCTGCTCCTTACCTTGGACGAGGGTTATCTCCTCATAGCCTCCCCTCCTTACCTTGAATGTGGAGTAGCTCCTTTAGGCCCTCCTGCGCCCATGCAGCCACCGCTCCTTGGACATGGGGTAGCTCCTCCTGGCCACTGCCCCTGGCCTTAGGTGTGGGGTAGGTCCTCCCGGCCACTGCCCTTGACCTCGGACCTGTGGTAGCTCCTCTAACATGTAAACCATGTTACAGATTGTATTATTATATGCAAAGGCATTGTGTTAAACCCAATAAATGGGGATTATTAATAATACTAAAAAGTCAAATTCAGAAAGATAGAGTTGTATTCAGATTTGGATATTTCTTCTAAATTGCTGAAACTGTGTACAACTAAAATAATTTATCTAAATATATATACTGTGTATATTGCAGATTACAGCTCAGATAAAACAATTGAATGTTATTTCTTAATAGAAATGGATGAATTACTTTATACAAATTTTTAACTACTTGAACTCAAGAGGATAATTATTTATATGTAATATTTAAAAGAGTGATTTTTTCTTCAGCTTATTTCACAGTCTCAAGCACAATTTTTAACAACAAGGAAACTGAGGCACAAAGAAGTTAAAATTATTTGACATAGGTTGTATAATCAATAATCACAGAACTGATATTTTACCCTAGATCTGTATGACTTCAAAGAAACTGAAACATTACAATATTTTCTATTATATGAAAAGATTTTTGTATGGAATTAAATAACTACGTTGGGTAAATAGAACTTGTAGCTGTGTAACAAAAATCACCAGAAGAATATGTCATTTCAGTAACAATCCATGAACAAGAAATTCTTTCAAATTCTCTCTCACATTTACCAACTTTCAACACAAGGGCATAGAGCTTTAGGTAATTTAAATAACCAATGAGATTCAAAACAATGCACTGCTTGAAAAATGTAGAGGCTAATTGGCTAAGTCTCCAGATGCTACTTTGGAAAATTTAGGAGTTAATGTCCCCTGGGAAAATCTCATAAGAACAAAGACAGAGAAAGATAGGCTCATTCTCTATTAAATACATGATGTGAAACACTATAGTGAACTTGAACATAATTACACAAAAAGTTCCATTGGGCTACATCTTATAAATATGATTTTTGAACACTTTGAGTAATTTACTATAATGTTTAGAATAGCCTGAAAAGAACACTTCTATGCACAAATAAGATAGTGATGAACTAAATACTCATGTTAAGGCATAAAGGAGGTATGCTTCTAGGTCCATTCACTTCTTCCAGAGTAGTTGTTATTCTGCAAGGGTAGTACCTATTTTCGATACTAATTACCTAAAAAGGTAGGCTATTTTTAGTTTTTTTTATTAATATCTGAGTTTTGCCAAATTTGGTTTTTGCTTAAAATTATTTATTGTTAGCTAACCTTAATAGGAATAGGTCACTAATTCAGGTATTGGAAATATATTTTAGTTTCCCCAATCTTCCTTTTTGTGTGCTTAATAATTACTTAAAATGTTTACTTAAAGCTCACTTTTATGATCCTCTATGGCATGTAAACATGTCTACATTTAAATGATGCATAACTCATTCTAGAGTATTCAATAGATAATAATATAATTTAACAAAGGTCCTTAAGTGAAGCCAGTATTCAGGGAAGTCTAACCATAAGTAATAAAATAATTTCTAGATAAAACTTGGGTGAGAGACATGAGTTTTATTATAAAATATTGCTTTTCCTATTACAACCACTTTTGTGCCCTCAGTCATGTCCGACTCTCTGTAACCCCATGGGCTGTAGCCCTGCAGGCTCCTCTGTCCATAGGATTTTCCAGGCAAAAATACTGCAGCAGGTTGCCTTTTCCTTCTCCAAGGGATCTTCCCAATTCAGGGAGCAAACCCAGGTCTCTTGCATCTCCTGCATTGGCAGGCAGGTTCTTTACCAGCTGAGACACCAGGGAAGAATTTTGATTAATTACTCCTATTTTTAAGTAGTTAAAGAAAATAATTAGTTGATTATTCAACTTACAAATTAACTATGTGCATATATTTTTGCAGAACATCCCAATTCTAGCAATTTATTCAACAGAAATTACACACACATACTAAAATAATTAATGAAGAATTGTTCATAACAGCAAAAAATTATAAACTACCCAATAAGTCATTACCTAATAAGTCAAATTTAAAATCATACAGTCATTTATGAAATGGAGCACTACATAAAAACTATTCAAAAGTAAAATAACTAAATCAACTGACAAGAAGACAAATATAAATCTACAGGAAGATAAATACAAACACTACTAAGTGGAAAAAGGAAAGGACAGTATGTAGTATATAAAAACAAAAGCATACACACATAATATGCATACATTCAAAATATGTAAGTTACAATTTCATATTGTTGAATAAAGCTTGTTCATTGTGTTTGTCTCTGTAAAAAAGTGGGATTTTCTGTACTTTTCATTCTATCTTACACTTCTGCACTAGGTATTTTTGTGAAAATATCTTTTTCTCTGGAATCAGATTATAAAGACAAAAAAGAAGTAATGTAGCAAATACATTTTAAAATATTCATTTAAAAGGACAACCATTTTAATAATTATGTGTAGCAGACTCTTGGTTATGTTTTAAAATATAAGCACTTTTATTCTTCTTTATACAGTAACAATCCAGAGACATATTGACAATTTTTTCTCTTAAGAATATGTTTTCATTTTTAAAAAGAAAAACATATATACATGCCGGGGTCCAGCCCTGGTGGATCCAGGGAATTCTAAGCGGGGATGGCGTCGGCGAGGATCAGGAAACAACTGTTTAATTAAATGTTAATTAAGGATATAAAGAGTAATAGAATAGGGATAGCTCAGTGAGGAAAGTCAGTGGAAAAAAGAGGCTGAAATAAGGATAGCTAAGTGAGGAAATTCAGTGGAGAAAAGAGGCTGAATAAAATTCCAAAGCAGGGAATTTACGTCACCTACAAAGGCCGCAGGCGTCCTCCTGTTCTCCTGAAGGAGAGGAGACACTAAGGCCTCCCCGGTCAGATCTTAGAAGCCCAGGCAAAATTAGTAGGCTTGACAAGCTTCCCCGCCTCAGAGGAAAAATTCAGCCAGAAGGTGAAAGAAAGAATGATATGGGGAGACCAAGTTTCGGTGAACAAGGCCCGCACTTTATTTTCCAAAGTAGTTTTTGTACCTTAAGTTATGCATAGAGGATAATGGGGGAAGGGGTGGAGTCATACAAGGACAGCAGTTCCTGATCCTAATAGAAGCCAGGCTTTCAAACTTATCATGTGCAAAAGTTTAGGTGATTTACATCATCTTCTGGCCAGGAGACCTGTTAACATTTTAAGAAACTTATTTTTCTCTAAAGGTGATTATTCTAAAGTCAGGCACCAGCCTCCAAAAAGCATTGGATAAAGTTGCATTCCTATAGGGCAAAGGTGTGGTGGGCTCAATCAAGAAAAGAATTAACTCAAGGGTCCAAGGTTACAAACATTAAAGCTACTACTTACACCAATTATATTAATCAATACACTGCCAGGGACACAGCAGGTAAGGGATATGGAGACTTAGCAGCAAACATTGACCCAACAAGTGAAAAACCCTTCACCAATACAATTTCTAATCAATCTTTTAACTGCTCAAAGGAATCTGTATTTAGACAGTTTAGAACATCTCATGCCTCTCACAGTTGGGAGGCTCTGAGCAATCACATGTGGCCGGAAAAACCTATTCAGGCAGGCTAGAGGACTTCCAAAGGAGTTTGTAGGTTGAAACACTGTCACACCCAGAAACTTTATTAACTGGAGCTGTAAGTTAACTCTTTTTTCAGAGAGAGGTAGTGGGGGACAGCCCCCCTGAAAAGTCATAGGTGTAGGTAAGAGCACAAAGCAGAAAGTAGGCAGACTCTGGTTTTAAGGGTAGATGCTCGAGAATTTTCAGGGGGACTCCTGAGGCTCGATCCCGCCTTTGCGTATGCCAAGCCTCCTTCCTCATGACCTTTGCCAGGGGCGGAGCTCCTGCTCCCGGCATATACACACATACATTTACCTGAATATGTATATGCATATATACCTACACATATAGAGATATATGGGCTTCGCAGGTGGCACTAGCAGTAAAGAAGTGAAAGTGAAAGTCACTCTGTCATGTCCGGCTCTTTGCAACCCCATGGACTGTCCAGTCCATGGAGTTCTCCAGGCCAGAATACTGGAGTGGGTAGCCTTTCCCTTTTCCAGGGGATCTTCCCAACCCAGGGATCAAGCCCAGGTCTCCTACATTGCAGGCAGATTCTTTACCAACTGAGCTATGAGAGTAAGCCCCTTAGTGGTAAAGAAGCTGCTTGCCAATGCAGGAGACGGAAGAGATTCGGGCTTGATCCTTGGGTCAGGAAGACCCCTGGAGGAGGGCATGGCAACCCCCTCCAGTATTCTGGAGAATCCTATGGACAGAAGAGGCTGGCAGGCTACAGTCCATAGGGTTACACAGAGTCTGATATGACTGAGGTGACTTAGTACTCAGGTACACATGCAGATATCTACATATATATGTACACAGAAATAGATAGGTTGACACAGATATACACATCAGCAGTCATTTCTGAAGTAAATGAGCATAATTACCTGTATTATTCTCCTAATCCTGCTGTTTGAATGGCTCTATCTCCGTTAGGCCAGGGATATGCACTTTGCCTGTTCAAACAATGACAAAGATTCCATATGGATCTGTCTATGATATCTAGGACATTGCACATGCCACGCAACAGAAACCTATGAGGATTTGCATTCTGATTACTCTTCTGATTTCAAAAATCACGACTCCAATATTGCTAGACAAAAAATACTTTGCATCATTTAATCTTTTCGTTGCTGATGTGTTTTGAAAAACTCTACCAATTATGCCTAAAATGGAAATTCTTTATTTGCAGAAAAGTGAATACTCTCCATGTTGAAGTATCATTCTGCTCTGCCAGCAGCCATAGCCAGACCTGAGGATTTCAGCAAGTCAAATAAATTAATTAGTGGAACCACCAATTAATTGGTGGCCCATTTATCAAAAAAGCTTAATGACTCTGACATAAGCCCGTATCTCATCTTACAACCTGCTGTACCACCCCTGCTCCCTGCAGCTGTGCCTTGTTGTCCTGTAGAACACCAGCATGCTCGCAAAATGCTTGCCGCAATCCATTTCCCGGGGTTCTCCACATCCCTGGGGCAGGAGCCTGGCGGAGATTTGGGCCAAACGCTGTGGCCGTGATGCCAGTCTTTTTCTCTTCTGCCCAGTCCTTTTGGCCTGTTTACATGGTAGTAGCAGATGGTTTCCTATCCTCAGATGTTTTGCAAATCTCAAAAAGGCAAAAAATAAAAAGTTTCACTGCCGCCATTTCATTTTTCATGCCGAAAGAAACTGAGATTCAGAATGAAAGAGAGGTACAGGGAAATATGTGTGTCTCAGTGAAAAATGGCAAAATGTCATTCTCACTTCTATTAAAAGGAAAGGAATTATGTCCTAGGCAGTTTCCATGTGTCATTCATTTAAGTTGAATTTAATAGCTTATTTTATTTGCTTATATCATGCTTATCTTAAAAACATCCAAATAGATGAAATGCGAAAGCATTCTACCTCCTTTGTAAATGTTGGTTTATATTCAAATTGTTCATTTTCTTTGGGAAAAAAAATAACTCCCAAAAATTGCAAAAGGAAAAAGTTAGAAGCACACCCAAACCCTAGCTCTTATTCTGAAGATGTTTACTGAAAATGTCACCCTTCTGTACTTTCATTCCTGCCGCAACAATATTCCTTCTTCACTCCTGCTGGCTTTAGCACAAATACAGATTTTAAGTGTAAATTGCAGTTTGTAATCACCAAATTTAAAATCAGCACTTGTTTTCACGGTTTTACCACATTAAAATGTTTAGGTAACTGCTAAATGTATTTCAAAACAATAGTGAAGCTGTTAATCACTGATTATAACTAAAATGATCTGCCAGAAAGGACTGGATACCAGTGAGTGGGTGATGGGCTTTGCTGGTAGCTCACATGGTAAAGAATCTGCCTGCAGTGCAATGAAGTGAAAGGGTCATTTGATAAGACAGTAGATCAGAGATTGTTCTATTTGAGGACAGCCTATTCTCAGGAAGGCTCTTAAGCAGGGCTTGTATACTGGATAAGGCTGAGAGGCATGTGTGTGGTAGGTTTAAGTTTAAGAACCTG
Organism: Bison bison bison; assembly: GCF_000754665.1. NCBI lineage: Eukaryota > Metazoa > Chordata > Mammalia > Artiodactyla > Bovidae > Bison > Bison bison. The sequence goes on from NW_011494625.1 coordinate 6,854,824, forward strand.
AGGGAAGAAGAGAAGCTTAACTGCAATTTGGTCAATTCTATGTATCTTAGTAAATCACAGCAGATGGTGACTGCAGCCATGAAATTAAAAGATACTTTCTCCTTGGATGAAAAGCCACGACCAACCTAGACAGCATATTAAAAAGCAGAGACATTACTTTACCAACAAAAGTCCATCTAGTCAAAGCTATGGTTTTTCCAGTAGTCGTATATGGATGTGAGAGTTGGACTATAAATAAAACTGAGTGCATAAGAATTGATGCTTTTGAACTATGGTGTTGGAGAAGATTCTTGAGAGTCCCTTGGTCTACAAGGAGACCAAACCAGTCAATCCTAAAGGAATTCAGTCCTGAATACTCATTGCAAGCATTGATGCTGAAGCTCCCTTATTTGGGCCACTTGATATGAAGAGTTGACTCACTGGAAAGACCCTGATGCTGGAAAAGACCGAGGGCAGGAGGAGAAGGGGGCAACAGAGGATGAGATGGTTGGATGGCATCACCGACATGAGTTTGAGCAAACTCTGGGAGATAGTGAACGACAGGGAAACCTGTTGTGCTGCAGTCTATGGAGTTGCAAAGAGTCAGACACAACTTAGTGACTGAACAACAACAACAATATTCATAACTTCATTTGCAAAATAAATTTGCATTTGCAAATTGGAAGTTGCACTGTCCCACATAGTAAGATATTTTCTTTAAGGACTATTTTATTCTTAGGCATCATGACCAAGAGTCAATAATAGCATCTGACAAGATGTAGTATTTTGTACACCTCAAAGTATTTATTTCATTTGACCTTCACCAAAACCCTGTGAGATAAGTAAGAAAGTTTTTATCATATATTAAACTTAACAAGTTTATGTATTAAGCTTCACACACTGTAGAAATGGGACCTAGTAAGAGAAGTAATATTTTCGTGGTTTTACCGGCATTTAGATGAGAAAACTAGACTATAGCCTAGATCAGTGTTTCTAAAAAAAAAATTTCTTTAATCAGTCCAGGTAAAAAGTTTTTATAATGTTATTTTTGTAACCACCACCCTCGTTAAATCTTAATACCACAGATAAGCTATACACTGATATTTTATATATGTCTATTTGTGCATTATTCATAAAATATGGTTTTACACTCAAAAACCAATTTTTACCTACTTGTGGGTAGTGTCATGTTGCTGACAATGTATGGGTTAGGTTGCCAATCTCTACTGCCCCTTGTTAACCAACACAGCATAAGTACCTTCACAGATATTGATAGCACTCATGCTGGCTTAGTTAATTTGCACAACAAAATTCACATCCATTTTATAAATGAGAAAATTAAAACCCATAGTTTCAGTAATTTGCACAATGGCACATATCTAGTGCATGCTGGAGAAAAGACATAAACCAAAGTCCTACCATTTAGTTATTTCAATAAAACATATTTTAAAAGACCATTCTCAGTTTCTCGTTAAACCATCATTAAATGAAAAATAGAAAAAATCATCAAGACAACAATTGAATTTAAAATGTTATTCACATGAAAATAGCCTTTCAAGTAATAACAATGGCAAGTTCTGTTTTATCGTTCTGTCTTGTGTTATGTGTTAATTCATAAATCATACATGCTTTATCTCAGATGCTGAGTACAAGATAATATAAACCATTGTCATAGTTGCCAGTACCTAAATGTCCTTTAGTATATTTGGAACTATCTTATTAAGAGACTGTTGATAGGAGGCAAAAACAATCTTCTACTATAAAAGCCCCAGTGCCAGACATCTTTTTCCCGGCCTTTATTGTCCTGAAGAAGTATGCATTTGACTAATTCTTGGCCTCCCTCAAACTGAATTGCAAGCTATTGAAGCAAGGAATAGGGACAGCTGGCAACACACACAGAAACACCCACTTTGTGGGTTATTGGGAGAAACTGGCAATGGCTGCTACAGTGGATAGTTCTGTCTCATCGTCTCTGAGCCTAGCTGGTCTCCAAGTTTCTTTTTTCCTGCTTATCTTCTCAGGCTGGTTTTTCAGCCTTCTGTATCTCTTGGCACTAACAAATATTTTTATAATAAACTTTTTCTGCTTAAATAATTCAGAATTGATATTTCATAGTTGTAACCTAGACCTCTGCTTGGTACATCGAAAGAACTCAATAATAACTCTTAAGAAATACAATCCTCTAAGAATAAATTGCATATGATGATAAAATCTCTTGGGGTTTATTTTGTAGTTCAATGAAAAATAGGATATATTTTATATACAGCTTGTCGGAAATACAGTTCTGCATAAAGTATGGTATACCTGAATTTAGTCTTTGTGAATATTATCAAAGTCTTTCTTAGAATGTAAGAAGATACTAATAGGTCAAGATTCCTAGTTTTTAAATATTTAATATAAGGTGATTCTTAATTATAACTTATACATTAATACTTTTCCCAGCAACTGAGGAAACTTCTAGAATCTAGAAATATTTTACTTTCTCTTTCATTGTTAGTGTATAACAAAATTTATTTACAGATTTAAGTATAACAGAATAAAAGCACCAAAGAAATTCTAAGAAATGAATGACATCATGACAAGTGAAGAATTGGAACTCTAATGATAGCAGGATCCAAATAGGTCACATTTAATACAGGACCTGAAATCTAATCAGATTAACAGGTCTTAAAACTAGCTTTTCAATCTTGTCTTCTAGGAATTGTTTAATGATGCAAGGTTTATACCCTGGATTTTAATATCATATCAAATTGCTGTCCAGAACCATATTGTTTAATTTCAGACTAATTTTCCAACTAACATTTGCAAAATCATTCTATTGACTATTTATACTCAATAGAAATGTTCTACATTTTATTTAATTCATAGATAGCTCATGATAAATTCATAAGCAAGCAGAATTTGTGATTAATTTTTGTATTCATATGCAGATATACTTTATATAAAACATGTATTCTAAAAGTTTTACATAAAAATGTATTTCTTTTAAATAAAATTACATTTTAAATGTTTAAAGGAAGTTTATTATTTATCATTTAAAAAAATCAGTCCATGTATTAATATCAATATTTCATTTTTGACAGTAGTTTTTAATGATGTTTAAAGTTTTAATATTTATAGCTCAGTTCAGTTCAGTTCAGTCGCTCAATCATGTCTGACTCTTTGCAACCCCATGAATCGCAGCACGCCAGGCCTCCCTGTCCATCAACAACTCCCGGAGTTTACTCAAACTCGTGTCCATCGAGTCGGTGATGCCATCCAGCCATCTCATCCTCTGTCATCCCCTTCTCCTCCTGCCCCCAATCCCTCTCAGCATCAGAGTCTTTTCCAATGAGTCGACTCTTCGCATGAGGTGGCCAAAGTGCTGGAGTTTCAGCTTTAGCATCAATCCTTCCAATGAACACCCAGGACTGATTTCCTTTAGAATGGACTGGTAGGATCTCCTTGCAGTCGAAGGTACTCTCATGAGTCTTCTCCAGCACCACAGTTCAAAAGCATCAATTCTTCGGCGCTCAGCTTTCTTCACAGTCCAACTCTCACATCCATACATGACCACTGGAAAAACCATAGCCTTGACTAGATGGACCTTTGTTGGCAAAGTAATGTCTCTGCTTTTGAATATGCTATCTAGTTTTGTCATAACTTTCCTTCCAAGGAGTAAGCGTCTTTTAATTTCATGGCTGCAATCACCATCTGCAGTGATTTTATAGTTACAAGCAGTCAAATTAAATTACCTTTAAATGGAATAGATATCTCAATGTACATGTTAATGATATAGGAGCAATAGAAAATTAAAGGTATACTCTAATAAAGACAAATATATTCAAAACGGCTGCTATGTAAATCCAGGAGAAGAAATGACAAGTTTTACATAGCCTTGAGAAGGAAACAGGAAACAAATACCTATCTGGAAACTTTGTACACAATTTACGTGTAACTTAGTTTAACCTTAAAACAACCCAAGAAAAGGAATTACTATCCCCATTTCTTAAATATAAAAAAGATACTCAGAATTTAATAGGTCCATATCACATATATAGTAATTAGAAGAACTTTGATTGAGACAACTTTCAATCAAAATTGAATACAACTTAACTCCTCTGTAAACTGATTCTCATATGTAATAAAATATAATTTGGCTCCAAAATCACTGCAGATGGTGACTGAAGCCATGAAATTAAAAGACACTTGCTCCTTGGAAGAAAAGCTATGACCAACCTAGACAGCATATTAAAAAGCAGAGACATTATTCTGCCAACAAGGTCCATCTAATCAAAGCTATAGCTTTCCCAGTAGTCATGTATGGGATGTGAGAGTTGGACTGTAAAGAAAGCTGAGCACCGAAGAATTGATGCTTTTGAATTGTGATGTTGGAGAAGACTCTCAAGAGTCCCTTGGACTGCAAGGAGATTCAACCGGTCCATCCGAAAGGAAATCAGTCCTGAATATTCATTGGAAGGACTGATACTGAAGCTGTAACTCCAATACTTTGGCCACCTGATGTGAAGAACTGACTCATTGGAAAAGACCCTGATGCTAGGAAAGATCGAAAGCGAGAGGAGAAGGGGGCGACCGAGAATGAGATGGTTGGATGGCATCACCGACACAATGGACATAATTTTGAGCAAGCTCTGGGTGTTGGTGATGAACAAGGAAGCCTGGCATGCTGCAGTCCATGGGGTAGCAAAGAGTAGGACACGACTGAGTGACCAAACTGAATAAAATGTAACAGGCATTCAGTCCATATTTGATGTATGAATATATAGATGAAGTAATTAAATTTAATTTAAAAATCTTGATCTCAATATATATATTACCAATTTATCTTTAATGCTGATCAAGTTTTTATATCTTTTTTCAATACATTCAAATCTTTCTCAGAGTTCTCTGGATAGCTTTTGCTTCGTTCTTCTCTCTCTCTTTCTGCCATTGAGAACATAGTGAGAAGGAAACTGCAAACGAAGGATAGAGCTCTCCATCACCAGATATTGGTAGCACCTTATTCTTTGACTTCCTGTCTCCAGAACTGAGATATAACAAGTTTTGATTGCTTATACAACACAGTCTATGGTATGCTAAGCAGATAAATTCAGGGACTTAAATCAATTCCCTTATTTTTTTGCCCAATATTTATTTAAAGAAATATGTGTGTGTGTGCCTGCATGCTCAATTGCTTCAGTCATGTAGCCCACCAAGTTTCTCTGGCCATGGGATACTCCAGGCAAAAATACTAGAGTGGGTTGCCATGTCCTCCTCCAAGGGATCTTCCTGACCCAGGGATTGAACCTGCATCTCCTGAGTTGCACTGCAGGTGGGTGTTTTTATCCCTGCATTGCAGGGGGTTTTTTACCACTGAGCCACTGGGGAAGCCCTTCCAGAAATACATTTCTTTTATATATATATA
>NW_011494625.1:6860306-6882445 GCF_000754665.1 Bison bison bison
TATATATATATATATATATATATATATATATTTATACACATACATCACACTGCTGGTTCTCATATTTAAGAGAATTATGTGATTCAAATACAGTTGCCTCTAGTTGCTTCCCCACTTCTAGGTTAGGACTAATTTTGTTAATTGACACTTGTCCTGCCACTTTATAATTTCAAAAATAAAATGGTACTCTTTTCCACTCCATTTTTCCTTTTCCTTTTTTATTGCTTCTAATATTACTTTTTGTTATTGTGGTTATGGGATTTCAAGAGATCCTGTGCTCAATCTAACATTCTAACCAAAAGTTACTCACTTCAATCCTTTTAAAATTGAAATTATTCTTGACTCAAGTTTCATTTTATGAGCACAGTGAAGAGTAGGATGAATCTATTTTCTTAAGATGCAAACAAAATTTGGGATTACACAATCCAGGGAAATTGCTCTGATCTGGTCTTCAGTCATAAAGACATAGGTCTTTTAAAACTACCATTTTATTATTTGAGCAGGAATTTATCGAGCATCTATTATATACCAGACAGTAGCATAATAGTGGTTTTTTTTTTTTCCAATATTTTGAATGGATATATTTTGACTTATTCTCTCCTTTTTCCTTCCTTCTTTGATCCCTTTCTCACTTTCTTCTATATATTTTGTAAGTTATGTAAGTAATGCATGGGTACATTATGCTTAAAAATAAACAATAAAAACTTTACAGATAGGAACCAAGTGCTCTTATAGCATTCTACTCCTCTACAATTCTACTCATACTACCACTAGCTGTACCAGTTAGACATCTGGGGGATGGTGTCATATGTCTATTGTGGGGGATGTTAACATAATTTATAACTGTGTGTGTGTATATATATACATATATATATATGTATAATCAAAAAGTATACTTTAGAGTTCTATTCATGCTGGTGTGCATAGTTCTCCTTTATTCTTTTTCTCTTTCTGTATTATTTTCCACAATACAAAAATATGTGTTCTAAAATTCTCCATTAAATAACAAGTAACATAGAGATCACAGTACTCTAAGTCAATCAGACCTAACTAGAAGAAGCAGAGAAGGATGTCCTAAAGGAAGATGGATCAACTTGGGAACTAATATGTAGTGTTTTGAAAAGCATATGGAAAGACACCAGGGAAAATCTATTATCACTTACTTCCTGAATTTTCTTTGCTTAATCTATGAGGATGGGAAAGTCAATGACTTAATTAAAGAGGGAATAAGAGGAGAGAAGAAAAGAAAGAGAAAAGAGTTCCTAATATGGGCATGTGCTTATATTTCTATATACTTATGTAATATATAAAAACATTCTGGCCCAAAGTGTTCTCTTTAGAAATAATTATAATATTCTACAGATTTGGCATTATGGAAATTACAGATTTCAAGGACTTGATTCTCTTTAATTTAGGGCTTAGCTTTCCACCCATAGCCCTAATACACTTCCTCTGGAATATTTCTTCTACATTCTCAAAACCAGATTTAGTATACAAAGTTTTCTTGAACAGAAGGCACACTATGCATGGAGAGTTTGTGTATTTCTTACCCAAAGAAAGTAGATTAATCCTAGACCCTACATTAGAGAGGAAGCATTATCAGGTCACAGCATAATCAATTATCTTATTGAATTGAAAATTCATTTCACTTTCACCTAACCTAAATAAGAGCTGTTATGAATTCTGAAAATGAAATAAAGAAACAATCATAAAATAAGATTTTTCCATTTCTGAAAAAATCTTTAGCTACCTTATTTAGATTTTTATCTTTATTATTTCAATTCCTAAGAGTATAAGACAAAATTATAGAAACTAAGAACAGGGATTTAAAAGGAGCATCAGCAAGATTTGCATTGTTTTCATCTTTGTTATCTCTGTAGGAACAAGTATAGTTTTATAAATCAGAATTTTCTTTGAAGAAGCCCAAAGATTCAATGGCATTGTGCAGTGTTTTGCAAATCATTATTTTAAGTCTCAGAAAGATGGAACTTCTTTAGTTTATTCAGCCCTTCTGACATGGTAATCTGAATAGTATTATCCATAATAATGGGATTTTACTTTCTTAATTTATCTTCCAAGATTTACTCTATCCTTATTCTGTCTCCAAAGCTTTTACCATGGTGATTATCTACTGCAGTAGTAAAGCCACAAGGATTCATGAAGAGAGATTTTTTGTGTGTGATTTTAGCTGCTTATGTTTTATCAGCCTTTTTTTTTGTTTTCTGGTGATTTGTGTTATAATAACCCTAATACATTACCCAGAGTCCTTTCTCCTCTAATTCTCTTTGTCAAAATGAGACTCATGATCCATGCATGTAACCTTTCCCCATGTAGAATGAATATTTAAAGTAGAACAGGTTAAAGTAAAAACTGATTCAGTAGGAATTTAGCTATCAGTAAACATAATTTTAAAAGAAAGTAGCACGCTATTTTTCAACAGAAGTTTTAGTGAATATCTAATATCTAACATCCTTTTATTTAATACAGTACCTGTTTCTAAGGGGGAAAATTTGCTAACATGTAAATTAATTGTTACTGTGATGTAGCAAATTGCTTTACGAAATGGACTTCTATTAAAAATATAAACACAACTGATTTTTAAGTAAAATAAAACTTTTTATAAAGTATAATAAAACTTTATTTTATTATATGAATATGTTGAGTTTCATCTTTATAATCAATATTTTCAAAAATGAACTCTTCATATTCAGAGTAATATCACATAAAAAAATACACATACTAAAAAGGAAATTATACATTTTCTTAGTATTTCTTGAAGATACTAAAATTATTTCCTTTTTATTTCATTTCCATAATTGAATGCTTTTATCTATATATATTATATATCCCTACACACATATATATAATTGTATATTTTAAAATCATACATATTTATGTAAGTGTACACAAATAAAGAAAATTTAAATAATTAATATTTTCTTTTGCTGTGAAAGGATTCAACTCCTGTTATTTTGAATTCACAGCTTATACTATCTTCATTGCAGTTTGTTACCTAGTTTTACATATTGAAAAAGAAGTATTCACTTAACAAGTTTATTTAAAAGCATTGTTTAGTTACTCTTATATGCCCCTAGAATCTATTTGCGGCATTGGACAAAAGTCAACACAGTATACGTCACTCGTCTCTTTAAAGTTTCTTATCATATCCAGGGAAGATAAATATTAAACAAGTAGATGTCATAAATCTGACTGAATTAGAAGAAAAAAGTTTATATCAGATTTGGAAATTTTTTACTTGAAATTAATAACAAACAAAAGTTTAAAATAAATTGAAAAGTATACATGAGGCAAAGGCCAATTTAAAAATTAATAAAAAGTTTATGTAGCAATATTAGGGTCAGTTCAAACAGATTTCAGGAAAAAATATTAAGTAATGAATTGATTTAGTAAATATTTTGTGTGTGTATGTGTGTTCCGAATAGGAAAAGGGGTACGTCAAGGCTGTATATTGTCACCCTGCTTATTTAACTTCTATGCAGAGTACACCATGAGAAACGCTGGGCTGGATGAAGCACAAGCTGGAATCAACATTGACGGGGGAAATATCAATAACCTCAGATATGCAGATGACACCACCCTTATGGCAGAAAGTGAAGAGGAACTAAAGAGCCTCTTGATGAAATTTAAAGAGGAGAGTGAAAAAGTTGGCTTAAAGATTAACATTCAGAAAACTAATATCTTGGTATCTGGTCCCATCACTTCATGGCAAATAGATGGGGAAACAGTGGAAACAGCATCAGACTTTATTTTTCTGGACTCCAAAATCACTGCGGATGGTGATTGCGGCTATGAAATTAAAAGACGCCTACTCCTTGGAAGGAAAGTTATGACCAACCTGAGTGAGTGATGTTGCTCGGTCGTGTCCTACTCTTTGCAACCCCATGGACTATAGCCTACCACGCTCCTCCGTCCAGGGGATTTTCCAGGCAAGAGTACTGGAGTGGGTTGCCATTTCCTTTTCCAGAGGATCTTCCTGACCTAGGGATTGAACCCAGGTTTTCCACATTGTAGGCAGACACTTTACTGTCTGAGGCACCAGGAAAGTCCAACCTAGATAGCATATTTAAAAGCAGAGACATTACTTTGCTGACAAAGGTCCATCTAGTCAAGGCTGTGGTTTATCCAGCAGTCATGTATGGATGTGAGAGTTGGGCTATAAAGAAAGCTGAGTGCAGAAGAATTGATGCTTTTGAACTGTGGTGTTGGAGAAGACTCTTGAGAGTCCCTTGGACTGCAAGGAGATCCAATCAGTCCTTCTTAAAGGAGATCAGTCCTGGGCGTTCATTGGAGGGACTGATGCTGAGGCTGAAACTCCAATACTTTGGCCATCTGATGTGGAGAGCTAACTCATTTGAAAAGACCTGGATGCTGGGAAAGATTGAGGGCAGGAGGAGAAGGGGACGACAGAAAATGAGATGGTTTGATGGCATCACCGACACAATGTACATGGGTTTGGGAGGACTCCAGGAGTTGGTGATGGACAGGGAGGCCAGGGGTGCTGCGGTTCATGGGATCGCAAAGACTCGGACACAACTGAGCGACTGAACTGGAACTGTGTGTGTGCACACTCAGTTGCTCATTTGTGCCCAACAATGGGTAGGCAATTGTACAAAACAGGCATAAAAGAACAAAAAAAAATTCATAATTTATATGTATGGTGGGCCTCCCTGGTGATGAGTCTGCCTGCAGTGTGGGAGACCTGAGTTCAGTCCCTGTTAGGAAGATCCCCTGGAGAAGGAAATGGCAATCCACTCCAGTATTCTTGCCTGGAAAATCCCATGGAATGAGGAGCCTGGCAGGCTGTAGTCTATGGGGTTGCAGAGTCAGACATGACTGAGCGACTTCACTCACATTTATGGTGTGATAAATGACAGTGAGAAATACATGTCACAGAAGGAGGATGGGGATAGGAAATTCTAAGTTTCTAGTAGATGTATAAGTTAAATATCTTAACTAAGAAGGCCTCATGAAAGGTGATACTTATGAGAAGATATGAAGGAAGAAAGTTGAATTTTGTTTGTGTCTCAAGGCAGAGCATTCTGGGCAAGAGATACAGCAATTAATTTTGATACTTTAACCATATTACTTGCAAAATAACTCTCAATTGTTGGTGACACATTTCAGATTCCAAGTTTTTGCATTGAATCAAAGAGCTAATTTATAATCCTACCTTGGTTGCTGTTATTAATAAAGGACCTATTTTAAATATAATGAGCACATGACCTGATTGTTTGAATGCCCACTCATCTCCAGAATCTTCACTACAACTGTCAGTTTCATTTCTTCCCTGAATTTTAAAGAAAATATGTCTTTTCCTATGACAGTGCATTCCTTACTAAAATAAAATTGATGTTTGCCTCTGGCATCACAATTTACTATTCACAAGTTGCTACCAACCTCTGGGAAATATTGATGCTGTTCCAATAGTGTTCTAACTAGAGCAGCTCTGGGGATAGTTTGGGACTTTTTTTTTTTTTTTTTTCCTTTTTGGAGAAGGAAATGGCAACCGACTCCATTATTCTTGCCTGGAAAATCCTGTAGACAGAGGAGCCTGCGGGGTTATAATACATGGGGTCTCTAAGAGTCGGACATAATTGAACGACTGAGCATTCATGGATGTATGGGATTTTGTAAATCTGAACAATGAGTGAATGTTTTTGGCATCTTCTGACTCAAACAATTGATGAATTTGCTTTTATGAACTTCGTTTGACTTTCTACTCTGGAAAAAACTATAGCCCCTAGCATACTGAGGTGTTTGTAATGACACAATATTTTCAGTTGGGCTAATATATTACTGAATGGCAATCAAAAGTAAAATTCCCTTATAATATGCAGTAGTATTATATTTCTTTGCTTAAAATATTTTTCTTATGGCTAATGGGCATAAATGCAGTAGTTACAATATAAAATATTACAGTATAAATCTTATGATGTGTAAGGAGAATCTTCAGTTCAGTTCAGTTCAGTTCAGTTCAGTTCAGTTGCTCAGTCATATCCGAGTCTTTGCGATCCCATGGAATGGTGATCACCAGGGTTCCCTGTCCATCACCAACTCCCAGAGTTTAATCAAACTCATGTCCATTGAGTTGATGAAGCCATCCAGCCATCTCATCCACTGTTGTCCCCTTTTCTTCCCACTTTCAATCTTTCCAAGCATCAGGGTCTTTTCAAATGAGTCAGTTCTTCGCATCAGGTGGCCAAAATATTGGAGTTTCAGTTTCAGCATCAGTCCCTCCAATGAATATTCAGGACTGATTTCCTCTACAATGGACTGGTTGGATCTCCTTGCAGTCCAAGGGACTCTCAAGAGTCTTCTTCAACAGCATAATTCAAAAGCATTAATTCTTTGGTGCTCAGCTTTCTTTATAGTCCAACTCTCACATCAATACATGACTATGGCAAAAAACCAAAGCTTTGACTACACGGACCTTTATTGGCAAAGTAATGTTTCTGCTTTTTAATATGCTGTCGAGGTTGGTCATAACTTTTCTTCCAAGGAGCAAGCATCTTTCAATTTCATGGCTGCAGTCATCATCTGCAGTAATTTTGCAGCCCCAAAATATAAAATCTGTCACTGTTTCCATTGTTTCCTCATCTATTTGCCATGAAGTGATGGGACTGGATGCCATGATTTTAGTTTTCTGAATGTTGAGCTTTAAGCCAAAGTTTTCACTGTCTTCTTTCACTTTCATCAAGAGGCTCTTTTGTTCTTCACTTTCTGCCATAAGGGTGGTATCATCTGCATATCTGAGTTACTGATATTTCTCCTGGCAATCTTGATTCCAACTTGGGCTTCATCCAGAAGAGCATTTCTCGTGATATACTCTGCATATAAGTTAAATAAGCAGCCTTGACATACTCCTTTCCCTATTTGGAACCAGTCTGTTGTTCCATGTCCAGTTCTAACTGTTCCTTCCAGACCTGCATTCAGATTTCTCAAGAGGCAAGTCAGGCGGTCTGGTATTCCCATCTCTTTCCGAATTTTCCACAGTTTATTGTGATCCACACAGTCAAAGTCTTTAGCATAGTCAATAAAGCAGAAGTAGATGTTTTCTTGGAACTTTCTCACTTTTTTTGATGATCCAACGGATGTTGGCAATTTCATCTCTGGTTCCTCTGCCTTTTCTAAATCCAAGTTGAACATTTGGAAGTTCATAGTTCATTTACTATTGAAGCCTGGATTGGAGAATTTGAGCATTACTTTGCTAGTGTGTGAGATGAGTGCAATTGTGTGTTAGCGTCAGCATTCTTTGGCATTGCCTTTCTTTGGGATTAGAATGAATACTGGCCTTTTCCAGTCCTGTGACCATCGCTGAGTTTTCCAAATTTGTTGGCATATTGAGTTCAGCACTTTCACAGAATCATCTTTTAGGATTTGAAATAGCTCAACTGGAATTCCATCATCTCCACTAACTTTGTTTGTAGTGATGCTTCCTAAGGCAAGGAGATCCAACCAGTCCATTCTAAAGGAGATCAGCCCTGGGTGTTCTTTGGAAGGAATGATGCTAAAGCTGAAACTCTAGTACTCTGGCCACCTCATGGGAAGAGTTGACTCATTGGAAAAGACTCTGATGCTGGGAGGGATTGGGGGCAGAAGGAAAAGGGGACAACAGAGGATGAGATGCCTGAATGGCATCACTGACTCAATGAGTTTGAGTGAACTCTGGGAGATGGTGATGGACAGGGAGGCCTGGTGTGCTACGGTTCATGGGGTTGCAAAGAGTTGGACACGACTGAGTGACTGAACTGAACTGAAGGCCCAGTTGACTTCCTAATCCTGGATGTCTGGCTCTAGGTGAGTGATCACACCATTGTGGGTATCTGGGTCATGAAGATCTTTTTTGTATAGTTCTTCTGTGTATTCTTGCCACTTCTTAATATCTGCTCCCTCTGTTAGGTCCATACCATGTCTGTCGTTGATTGTGCCCATCTTTGCATGAAATGTTCCCTTGGTATCTCTAACATTCTTGAAGAGATCTCTGGTTTTTCCCATTCTGTTGTTTTCCTCTGTTTCTTTGCATTGATCACTGAGCAAGACTTCCTTATCTCTCCTTGCTATTCTTTGGAACTCTGCATTCAAATGGGTATATCTTTTGTTTTCTCCTTTGCTTTTCGCTACTCTTTTCACAGCTATTTGTAAGGCCTCCTCCGCTCTGGTATAGGGTGCCCATGACACAAACTTTATGTATAATGTGTATTAGCCCAAAGTTTCTCATACGGAAAACTTTCTTTAAGATACTGAAAGATGATAGAAATCAGAAGTCATTTTATTTATGCAAGTTCATTTCATGATACCATTTGTTGATGAATATTCTTGCTTTACACAGGATCCTCATTCTGTGTAGGTAAAGATTATCCATATCTTTTAGATTTTATCTCTCTTGATCCATATTGTGGCTGAGTTTTTTTGATGTGATAGTCAAGTTTAAATTTCCTAATAAAAAGTCAAATTTATCAGTTATAAATAAATGATCTATTCTTCTATCTTAATGTATTGAATTTACCTGAGAATAAAATATTAAGTAGATAGAATTGGTATTTACTGCTTACTGCCATCCAAAGCAAATAAATATTTTTAAATTACATGTACTTACCTTTTTCCTCCACCCTTTTAGTAGTCTTCAGTCACATAGCATGCTGCTGCTGCTGCTGCTAAGTCACTTCAGTCGTGTCTGACTCTGTGAGACCCCATAGACGGCAGCCCACCAGGCTCCCCTGTCCCTGGGATTCTCCAGGCAAGAACACTGGAGTGGGTTGCCATTTCCTTCTCCAATGCATGAGAGTGCAAAGTGAAAGTGAAGTCACTCAATTGTGTCTGACTCTTCATGACCCCATGAACGGTAGCCTACCAGGCTCCTCTGTCCATGGGATTTTCCAGGCAAGAGTACTGGAGTAGGTTGCTGTTTCCTTCTCCATGCCATAAAAAGATCTCTGATATTATTTATGAATTGATATACCTTGGAGTACAGTGGGGATCATTACTTGGTAAAATTAACTAGGGATTAATTTATTTGAATATCCTTTGTCTGGATCCTCTTCTGCAACGCCAATATACTAATCTGTAATGTCACTAACAATAAAGACTATAAAGAGTGCCCAATATTGAGGTTACAGTGATGTGAGCTTGAGTTACAGCTCTCCTAACAACTCTGTCCTTTATTATGTCACTTCTTTGAATTTCAAATATACCATTTCCAAGATGAGGGGATTGAAATAGATAAGGTGCACAGTATTGTCTTATTCTTAAGTTTAATGCCTGTAAGATGCAGCTATAGTGCCTGACAGAAATTACTCGGACAGCTTAGCTCTGTGTACTCTGATGAATAGCTACCTCAAAACGTGAATACAGATTAGATTATAGTAGAATGGAAGAAAATATAAGCATGCGTAACCCTTGCAACCTTGGAATAGCTCCATGTAGATCTCCTAGATAAACAAAATGGTGGACATTGCCTCACTTTTATTTGTTCTCATTCAGTATGGAACTGAATGTATTTATCTGACCATATTGTCTATACCTGTAGAAACTTTACATGCACAGAAATAAAAACAACTTCACTTATTTGAAGCAACACTATTTTCTGTCTTATTCAAAAGAAAATCCATAGTCCATCATTCCAATTTTACACTTGCCAGCAATATAATTTACCACACCTGTTTCTCTTATTATATTCTATATCCAGCAAAACTCCCAAACTAGATAAATCCATCTATTATGTTCTCCATCTATTATAGTCAGAACCAAAATAACTGTGCTGCATCGGAAAAAGTCATACAAAAGTGCAGATTGGTTCCACTTTAGATTTATGATTGCCAAGCACAAATGCAATCTCAACATGACCCAGCAATTCTTCTTTATTTCACTGATCTGTTTGCTCTATCACAGTCCACAAGTATTTCAGACACTTACTTCTTTAAAAATCCCTATTTCTCAAATTCTCTGCTTTATTTCAATAGATTATCTTTTCCTATCTGAAGCCCATATTTGTGACTGGAATTCCATTTTCCTTTTCTTTCACTAGCCTCTACAGGATTGATTATTTAGACTTCCTTATATATTCCACTTCTCTCTCAATTTGACTGCTTCCTTGTAAAGGAATTCCACTTTCCTCTTCTTACCCTGACCTCTACAGGACTGATTATTGTGACTTCCTTACATATTCCAATTCTCTTTTACCTCTTCCTTGTAAAGTAGGAAAAAAAAAAGCATTTCCCTCAATCACTGCCCTGTTTCTCCTTCCATTCATAGCTAAACTTCAAGAAACATTGTTTTTCCTGGCTGTTATGTCACCTCTTTCAGGTAAGAGACCAAACTCTGAACTTGCTTCATCTGTAAAATGGATTCTTTCTAAAATTAGTGAATTGTTTTTTCAATTGTTAATTTGCTGCCCTTTCCTTCCATAAAGACTGAGATTTTGCAGTCTATCACCAATACTGTCTTTTTTTTCCCGCCTCTGCTATTTCTCTGGTTACATTCTTCATGGCTTAATACCAAACTCTCTACTCTTGATATATTAAATTATTTTAGGCAATCTCATTCTCGACTGGTTTCAAATTCATTTGTTATGACTATGGTAAACAATATCTAGTCTTCCCAGGTGGCTCAGTGGTAAAGGATATGCTTGCCAATGTAGGAGATGTAAGACTTGAGTTCAACTCCTGAGTCGGGGCGATCACTTGGAGAAGGAAATGTCAATGCACTCCAGTATTCTTGCCTGGGAAATCCCATGGACAGAGAAGCCTGGTAGGCTACAGTTCCTGGGGTTGCAAAGAGTTTGTCGTGTCTGAGCACACACACAAATAAAATCTATTCTCTATTTTATTGTTATGTCATCTTCATGTGGGTGTTTCAAAGCATATTGGTATCATTTTTCCCAAATATAAGTCATGGATGTCTACAATAAATCTGATAATATTCCAAGATCATCAGCTTTTGGATGGCTCAAACTTTTATTCAAAGACACACATGCCAAAAAGCTATGAGTTATTCAACCTCTTTCTAATTCAATTTATGGGACACAGTATTACAACTTTATTATCTTTGTTTCTCTAAAATTTACCTATTTTTGTCCATACAAATATCTGCACTGCACAATGACAGTATCATCATCTCTCATCTGGACTACCTCAATAGCCTTGCAATAACAGTTGTTCAATCCATTTTGTTAGTAAATTTTCCAAAACTCAAACATTATTATGCCATCTCATATTTTAAAACTTCAGTGGTTTCTCATGACATTTAGAGTAAATAAATTAAAGTAGGATACACACGCACACACACACATCACTTTATTTTCTGATTATTTGAGAAATTTTAATACTGACCATCTTAACCTTTTTCTCACCTTCTTTTCTTTTTTTTTTTTTCTAGTCCATCTGCTTTTCCCATTTTTCCCTTAATTACCTCCAGTCTAGAAATTTCTAAATTAACTCTTTCATTCACTAATTAAACAGACAATGAAATATAGTAAATAAGTAAAAAAAAAAAAAAGTGGAGACAAATACTGAAAGAGTATTGCTACAGTGATAAGGCTTACAAATATACTATTATAGTAGTATATTTGTACAGATATGCCAGATAAAGCTATAAATTTCCCTCACTATTATTTAACTGATAAATTTCTTCCTGTTATCTCTTTGGACAATTTATAGTATTATTTACAAAAGCTTTTGGGAGGCTTCTGTTAGTGTGAAACTTATATATAGTACATGATATAAATCAAAAAGAAATATATTCTTTTGTAGACCTTATAACAGATTGAGTATCTCAACAAGTTAGTTACTGCTTACCTATAGCTATTCTTCAATCACTGATGACCTCTGAGAAACAGCTTATTGATTCAATATCCATTCATTCAAAAACGCCTTTTTCACTATTACTCATTCAAAACGAACTGGAAAAAATCCATTTTTAAGAAGAGCCTGTTGTCAGTTAATTACAGAGTGTGGCAAAACTGGCAACTTATTATCCTGTAAAGGAAAGAATAATCTCTCATCCAACAGAAGTAAAGTACTTCAGAAATGCTTGCAAAATGATTTTTCTATTAACCTACTCCTTTTAAAACATATTTTTAAAAGTAAGGCACAAATCTTAAAAGAATTGTCTCATACTTTGTTTCTCTTGTAGCTTAAGAGCAGTTTAGTTTAAAGTTTTGATTCCCAGTATGAATAGGGAAATTCTTTGGTATTGCCTTTCTTTGTGATTGTAATGAAAACTGATCTTTTCCAGTCCTGTGGTAACTGCTGAGTTTTCCGAATTTGTTGACATATTGAGTGCAGCACTTTAACAGTGCCATCTTTTAGGATTTTAAATAGCTCATTTGGAATTTTGTCACCCCCACAAGCTTTGCTCATAGTGAAGTGAAGTGAAGTCGCTCAGTCGTGTCCGACTCTTTGCGACCCCATGGACTGTAGCCTACCACACTCCTCTGTCCATGGGATTTTCCAGGTACTGATTCCTAAAGCCAGCAAGACCTCACAGAATGTTCCAGCTAATGTACAATTTTGCTCATTTCACATGCTAGCAAGGTTATGTTAAAAATTCTTTGAGCTAAGCTTTAGTATACATGAACCAGGAAACTATAGATGTACAAGCTGGGTTTTAAAGAGGCAGAGGAACCAGTGATCAAATTGCCAATATTTGGTGGATCATGGAGAAAGCAAAGGAGTTCCATAAAAATGTCTACTTCTGCTTCATTGACTAGGCTAAATTATTTGATGGTGTGGATCACAACAAACTGTGGAAAATGCTTAAAGCAATGGGAGTACAGACCACCTTATCTGTCTCCTGACAAACATGTATGTGAGTCAAACAGCAACAGTTAGAACTGGACATGGAACAGTTTACTGGTTCAAAATTGGGAAAGGAGTATGACAAAGCTGTATATTGTCAGCCTGCTTATTTAACTTCTATTCAGAGTACATCATGCAAAATGTCAGGTTGGATGAATCAAAAGCTGAAATCAAGAGCCAGGAGAATACCAACAACCTCAGATATGCAGATGATACCAGTCTAATAGCAGCAAGTAAAGAGGAACTAAAGAGCCTCTTGATGAAGGTGAAAGAGTGAAAAAGCAGACTTGAAACTCAATATTCAAAAGATTAAGATCATAGCATCTGGTTCCATTACTTCACAGCAAATAGTTGGGGAAACAATGGAAACAATGACAGACTTTATTTTCTTGGGCTCCAAAATCTTTATGAATGGTAACTGCAGTTATGAAATTAAAAGACTCTTGCTCCTTGAAAGGAGAGTTATGACAAACCTAGACAGCATATTAAAAAGCAGAGACATCACTTTGCTGACCAAGGTCTGTACAGTCAAAGCTATGATTTTTCTGGTAGTGATGTACAGATGTGATTTGGACCATAAAGAAGGATGATGTGAGTTGGACCATAAAGAAGGATGAGTGCCAAAGAATTGATACTTTTGGATTGTGGTGCTGGAGAAGACTCTTGAGAATTCCTTTGCTTGTAAGAAGGTCAAATCAGTCAATCCTAAAGAAATCAACCCTGAATATTCATTGGAAGGACGGTTGCCAAGATGAAGCTGCAATGATTTGGCCACCTGATATGAAAAGCAAGCTCACTGGAAAAAACCCTGGTGCTGGGAAAGATCGAAAGCAAAAGGAGAAGAGAGTGCCAGAGGATGAGATGGTTAGATAGCATCATGGACTCAATGGACATGAATCTGAGCAAACTCTGGGAGATAGTGGAGGACAGAGAAGCCTGGCATAAGCAGTCCGTGGGGTCACAAAGAGTCAGACATGACTTAGCAACTGAACAAAAACAAGATGAAAAAAGAGACTAACTTGCCAACAGCATGAGGGGCGGGGGGTGCAAAAAAGCCCAACAAACCAAAACATGATTAAAAGGAGAGGAAAAGGAAATCCTAAGAGATGTAATTCTCTCAGCTCAGTTCATTTGCTCAGTTGTTTTCAACTCTTTGTGACCCCATGCGCTGCAGCATTCCAGGCTTTTCTGTCCATCACCCTGGAGCTTGCTCAAACTCATGTCCATTAAGGCAGTGACACCATCAAACCATTTCATCCTCTGTCATCCTCTTCTCCTCCTGCTTTCAATCTTTCCCAACATCAGGGTCTTTTCCAAGGAATCAGTTCTTCGCATCAGGTGGCCAAAGTATTGGAGCTTAACTTCAGCATCAGTCCTTCCAATGAACATTCAGGACCGATTTCCTTTAGGATTGACTGGTTTGATGTCCATGTAGTCCAAGGGACTCTCAAGTGTCTTCTCCAACACCACAGTTCAAAAGCATCAGTTCTTCAGTGTTCAGCTTTCTTTATGGTCCCACTCTCACATCCATACATGACTACTGAAAAACCATAGGTAATTCTTTACTTTTCCTTTTAATATTTCTTTATAAAATCTACCAAGACACATGGTGTACAACAATTCAATGCAGAAATGAAAATTAAAGAAATTCAACTAAGAAATAATTAGATCTATCCTCAAACCATCAAAGAAATATTTATTTAAATCATTCCACCTGGAAAACACACTTCATAACTCACTTAATTCTTTTCTCATATAGTCCACTACAGAGTATTGAGTAGAGTTCCCTGTGTATACAGCAGTTTCCTATTGATTATCTATTTAATATACAGTAGTGTGTTTATGTCACTTAAGTCTGGGAATTCTCAGTTCAATGGTTAGGCCTCTGTGGTTCTACTTCAAGGGGACCAGGTTCGATCTCTGGCCAGGGAACTAAGATCATCTGTGCCATGTTCTTCAGCTAAAAGAAAAAGAAAAGGAATTTAAAAACTCAATTCTAGCTAGTTTTGCCAGCTAAAAGTTTCCTTTTGTATCCTAAATAGCCCAGGATGCACGGGAAGACTCAATATACAAGACAAACATCCCACAATTTCTCATTGTGAAAGCATTGAATTTTGCAAAGTCTTAAAATAGGTTTCCTAGGTGGAACAAGTGATAAAGAATCTGTCTGCCAATGCAAGAGGTGCAAGAGTTGCGAGTTCAGTCCCTGGGTTGGGAAGATCCCCTGGAGGAGGAAATGTCACCCCGCTCCAGTATTCTTGCCTGGAATATTTTATGGGCAGGGGAGCCTGGTAGGCTACTGCCCATGGGGCAACAAAGAGTTGGACATGGTTGAGAAACTGAGTAAGATGACTTCTCAAGTTAGTAGGGGGCAGTAAAGTAAAGGTATCAGGAGGTAAGCTGAGGGGTTTGGAAGAGGTTGCCATGGTAACTCAACATTCCATCTAGAACACTTTGATGTGATGGGAGGAATAGTGCATTAGTTTCCTATGGCTGCTCTAACATATAATAACATGCTTGGTGGTTTAAAGCAGCACACAGACATTCTCTCAGAGAACTGTCAAATCAATTTCACTGGCAGAGATCCAGGTGTCAGCAGGGCTGTGTGCTCTCTGAATCCTCTAGGGGAGAATCTGGTCCTGGCCTCTTCCAGCTTCTGGCCGCTACCATCTTGGCTGGTGGCTGAGTTGTTTCCGTCTCCACCTCTGTGATCATATGATGTTCTCTTCGGTCTGCCTAAATCTCCCCTGGCCTCTCTCATAAAGACTCTGAGATTACATTTGTTTTTGTTGTTTAGTCACTAACTCAGGCCTCACTCTTTGCAATCCTGAGGACTATAGCCTGCCAGGCTCCTCTGTCTATGGGATTTCCCAGGCAAGAATACTGGAGTGGGTTGCCATTTCCATCTCCAGGGGATTTTCCTGACCAAGGGATTGAACCCTAAGCTCCTGCATTGGCAAGCAGAAACTTTACTGCTGAGGCACCAGGGAAGCCCATAGACCACCTTTATAATCTAGGGTAATCACACCATCTGGACATCCTTAGTATAATTACATCTGCAAAGACATTTGTTCCAGATATAAGATAATATTTAGCATCTCCAAACCTTTGGACCCAATCTCTTTTGAGAGATGTTATTTAAGTTATCTTAGATGGAAATTAGGTAAGAGGCTGAATAGATAAAGGTTTCAAGAGTGACCTCTGAGCTAAAGAATATTTATACAGAATACAGAATATTTATACAAAATACAGAATATTTTTAGAATATAAAAAGTCACTTTTACAGGGAATTTGAGAATAAAATATGAAATCCTGCCTTGATCTCTGTTTTGCTAATAAAAAAAAAGAAAATTTTTGCCACTGGAAAATAGAAGATGGTAGGATTAACAGTATTTCACTCTCACATTCTCTTAAAATTACAATTGTGATGGACATTCATTTTTAAAAAGTCAGCTGGCCTTATTAGAAATTTTTTGAGGTATTCAGGGCAAAAAAAAAAAAATCCATTTTCCAAATGGAAACACCAAGACTCAGAAAACAAAAAGTGATGTACTCAAAACTAATCTGTAAAATATTACCAAGTCTCTTAACTCAAAGTTCAGTGTAATCCTCTAGCATGTACATTATATCTCAGATTTTTTTGCCTTCTCACATGTCTCTGTATCTCTCAGGAATAAAGTGTCACAAATAATGCACCTAAAGTCTAGGCTGCGACCCAGTGATTTTGAGAGATAAAACCAATGTTGCTTTTCAGCATCTGTAAGATCCAGAGTTAGAACTGATCAAAGCTTTCGGAAATGATGAGACTGACTCTACTTCCTTGCAGTTTAGAAAATCAGGCTCTTGTGAGCACAGAGAAAGGAAACCAGCATCTATGGGGGTGGATGGAATTTGGCAGTGGGTCTTCTGGCCTACTCAAGTAAGAAGGCATGTCACTCTTTACATGCTCTGGATCCTTTCAGGGAAGCATAAACATGTGCCTTCTAAAATACTCTGCTTTCTGAAAAGCAGAGATGATTTCAGAGATGAGAGTTCTGAATTTTCTTTCTCATTTGAGTAAACTACTACCTCCAAATACATCATCTTTTAAAGAAATGTATTTATTTATTTTTAATTACAGGATAATTGCTTTACAATATTGTGTTGGTTCTGCCATGCAACAGCATGAATCAGCCATAGGTATACATATGTCTGGGCTTCACTGGTGGCTCAGCAGCGAGGACTCCATCTACACTTCAGGAGCCATAGGAGAGGCAGGTTTGATCCCTGGGTCAGGAAGATTCCCTGGAGGAAAGCATAGCAATGCACTCCAGTATTCTTGCCTGGAGAATCCCACAGACAGAGGAGCCTGGCAGGCTACAGTCCAAAGGGTCCCACAGAGTTGGACATGACTGAAGTGACTTAGCAGGCAGGCACGCATATATATGTCTCCTCCCTCTTGAACCTCCCTCCCACCTCCCACCCCACCCACCCTTCTACGTTATCACAGAGCTCCCTGTGTCATATAGCAAATTCCCATGGGCTGTCTATTTTACATATGATAATGAGTGTGTTTCCATGCTATGCTCTCAATTTTCCCGCCCTACCTTCTCCTTCACACACTGTTTAAAGGCATAAGAAAGACATAAGAAATATGCCCTTCTATATGTGCAAAATGCTATTTCTTCTTAACACATTCAGACTCTTGCTCTGAGCATTTTGTTCCTTTTAAGCAACTTAGACATGAAAAGCACAATAATACAGTAGACACAGTTGCTAATGTATTATCCTTCCATCACTTTTTATAACTGATTAACAAGAGAAAAGTAAAAGGTTAATTTTCTAATTATATACTCCCCAGAGGTAAATTATGCATGTTATCACATTCATTGACACACTATAATGGGCACTTTAATGAAAAAGTGATTTTCTCTGAAGCTATGAACAATCCACAGTGTATTTTTAGGAATCAAGTAGGCAGCAGGCAAACCAGTGAAAAGACCTGCCTCTACCAAAAATGTATTTAGAAGCAGCTTTTGCCTTCCAAGCAAGCTGTGCCGTTCCAGATCAATCAGTCTAACCAAGCTGAATGTGACTTAAGATGAGGCTGTTGAGTCTAACCTGGGTTTGACTCCTGGCTCCTTCAGTACGAGCCGCCTGACCTAAGCACATTCTTTTATTATCTATACATTGATTTCTTCATTGATCCATGGAAATAATCAGATGATGCAATTCAGTGTACAAAAGAAGTGATATAGGTATAGCAACTAATGCAGAGTCTGTCGCATATCAGACTCTCAATACAGTCTGAGTCATGAGAGAAATTGAGATTAGGGATGGAATATATGGGTTAAGAATATCCGTACTTAGAAATATCTATATAAACAACGTTTTCTGAGAGTATGCTCTCATTTGGTTTAACCTTTATAAGGAAAAGCATCTAAGTCTTGGAGATAGAGATATAGAGTTTCCTGTGATATCTTTATTTCTGAGCTCAAAGCATTTCTATGAAAAACAGAAGAATCAGGGATGAGAAAACATTTTCACCTTTAGTCCAGTTAGTATATTAACCTCAGGGAGGCTCCTAAGTCTCGTCCACATTTGGATCTTTCACCTAAACTTGCTAGAGGCCAGTCATACCCGAAAGAATATAAATGGGGACAATTTGAGCAAGGGAGTTGTAGAGCTGCTCTAGAAGTCTGGTGAAAAATAAGAAAATTCAAGACCAAAGGAGATGTGCCAGTGATTTAAATCATTTGCATCCCTATTTCTAGGACAAAAGGCTCAAGGTAGCAGATCATTTTGTAAATACTGTAGCAGCTTCCTTCTATGATCATCAGTAACATTAAAATGTATTTCTGTGAGCTTTTAATCTAGCATTATCAGTGAACAGCAGAATACAGAGATAAGAGGTGCTTGTTCATTTTAAGAGAAAAGTATATATATATATATTTTTTTTTCCTATTTCATGGATATTTTTCCTATTTCATGGCAAACTTGTTACCCTAGACTTCCTTGCACTTTTAGATAAATAAGCTTACCTTTATCAGAGATAATATAAGCTAATGAAAAGAGCATTGAATTGAGAGGAGAACCTGGGCTCAATCTTACTTTGTCTGTAACTTTGGACAAATTACTTAACCTCTCTGAGTTTTGTTACTTGTGAAATGGCAATAATGGCAGCCCTCTTGAAGGGCTGTCAAGAGGATTAAATGCCAGCACAAAGTACTTGGCCTAATGCCTAAACAACCTGAGTCACTAAATAGGTTTTTGAGTAAATGAACAAAGCAAATGTTTTAATCATCTCTGCACTCTTTTGGTGATAGAGAACTTACTGCTGCTGCTGCTGCTAAGTTGCTTCAGTCGTGTCCAACTCTGTGCGACCCCATAGACGGTAGCCCACCAGGCTCCCCCGTCCCAGAGATTCTCCTAGCAAGAACACTGGAGTGGGTTGCCATTTCCTTCTCCAATGCATGAAAGTGAAAAGTGAAAGTGAAGTCTCCCAGTCGTGTCCAGCTCTCAGTGACCCCATGGACTGCAGCCTACCAAGCTCCTCCGTCCATGGGATTTTCCAGGCAAGAGTACTGGAGTGGGTTGCCATTGCCTTCTTCAGAGAACTTCCTACCCTAGAGTTATGGGGAGGGCCAAACACACAGCATTTGACTAGATGAATACAAATCCACAGCAGCTTATTAGTCACAAATACAGCCTGGAGAAGGAGGACACAGCAAAACACATTTGGAGGGTGCTTAGGAACAGAGTGGACAGTCAGGTCCTGTGGGAATCAGGCTTTGGCATAGTAAGAGAGTAACGTATCCTTAGTTCTTGGAGAAGCTACAATAGTTTGCTGATTCATTCTACAGGTTGTAAGGGAGCTGAGAATTGGCTTTTATGGATGAGCAGGAAGTGTAATTGATCCATTTGATAATAAGCGTTGTTTAGCTGGAGTATTATATCCATGGGAACAGAATGAACGGGAGATCTTAAAGTTAGTCAATTACAGATCCTCCCAATTTCCCCAGATGTCAAAGTCACACATAATATTGGGTCTCTACTATAGTTCTAACAGCAGAATAGTAAAGCTTAATCTTCCCATAATCATCTTTATCCCACATTTTCCTCCAAAGAAAAGAGCAGGATATTTATATTTTTCAGAATGACTAACAATCCCATAGTCTGATGATAAATTTATGTGGAAAAGAAGGAGGAAGAGTAAGAAGAGTGGAGGAGGAGGATAACTATTTAAGCCAGAAACTTCTTGCAACCAATCTAGGAAGTTGTACCAAGTGATAATGCTGCCTCAAACAATTTGGATCTTGAATTAACGTTACAAGTTTTGGTAGTAAAAGGTGAGGAAAAGAGAATAAATAGTAATGTTGACACAAATTAATTATATGCTGGTTAAATTGAATTTTTAAAATTCTAATTCTTAAATAAAAGTAATAAATGCCTTTTTCAAGGAACAGCTAAGAATAATAGAGCAATGAAACATGATTCACTGATGTTCAACCAAGTTCACTTTATCTTTCTATTATAGATAGATGCTGCCACCTGTCCCTTATGACTGACAGTAACTTCATTACCTATTTACTTCAACTCTGTGATTGAAAATGTCACCAAAATCTCACTTTTCCTAGCTCAGCTTCCTATAGTATCTCTAAACTTATCCTCTGCCTAATATTTTGTGTATTATGTATGAACTTTTGAGATCTAAGTAGACTTTGTTAAACTGACATGAAGAAAAAAGTGTCTTAAAATCTACATTTAAGAAAATTCTTCTAAGAGCTAGGAACTAGAAAGAGAAATGCTATTTTATTCTTCTGAATTCCAAATGGCTTGACTTGGGAAGATCAGGAGTCAGAACCTAAAGAAAGACAAAATTAAATTTATCAACTAAACAGAAAGAGAATGAGAAAACAAGGCTAAACATTATGAAGTTAATTCGAACTCAAAGGGACTATAGAGTGAGAAGTAGTAGAATGTGACTAGATTGGAAACTGTCTGGAGTCCTGAGAATGAACCCTGTGCCCATTACTATTCACAAACTTTACCCTAGCCTTGAGGCTAATTTAACTGAAGTTCATATGCGATGAGGAGTTTATGCATCTGAAGAGTGAAGAGATGCTTGGACCATGGACATCACTAGAGGACAACATTGGACAATGAGAAGGGCCTTCTGCTTTATGATCGAACAGAGGCCAGGATGAACAAGGAACAGCAGGCAGTGCAGGATGTCCCCTCTGAAAAACAGGGCAGCATAAGCCTCAGCTCCTGTTCTATGGAGAGGGAGAAGGAGAACATTAAATTGACTCAGTTCAAATCAAGAGACAAACATTAAGACTCAGGAATGACATGTGTGTGCACGCTAAGTCACTTTAGTCATGTCTGACTCTATGACCCTGTGGACTGTAGCTCACCAGGCTCCTCTGAACATGGGATTCTCCAGGCAAAAATACTGGAGTGAGTTGCCATGCCCTCCTGCAGGGGATCTTCCCAACCCAGTGATCAAACTCGCATCTCCTATGTCTCCTGCATTGGCAGATGGGTTCTTTACTGCTAACACCACCTTGGAAGCCCCCAGGAGTGACACAAATGGCATCAAATTTGCATAGTTAAGCTTCTTTTACTGAATGAAAACAACAGTTTAATTTTACTAACTTCTTTAAAAAATATTTTTAATTTAATATTTATTTTACATTGAATTATCGTTGATTTATAACACTGTATTAGTTTCAGGTGTACAGCAAAGTGATTCCGTTATACATATATCCATTTCTTTCAGATTCTTTTCCCATATATACAGAATGTTGGGTAAAGTTCCCTGCACTATGCAGTAGGTTCTTGATTATCTATTTTAGATATGGTATCACATGTATATTAACCCCAAACTTTTTTGTACTTCTTATTAATGACTATCAATTGGAATTCCTGTACAGAGATACTGCCATTTAAAAATAATGTATTTTATCTTAAAATTTTTTTAAAGCACAAAGCAAAAAGATACTCCACTCCTGAAATATTTTCCCTTAAATATGTCCATATAATCTGTATTTGATGCTTTCTCCCCAAGTAGTCCATTACTGTCTGAATAACCAAGTTAGAAGCAAAATATGAAAATGCCAATTTCAAACTGGTAAAGGTACTTATGAATCTAAAGATATAAGGTCAAATATTTTTCTTTCCTCTGATGAAAGTGAAAGAGGAGAGTGAAAAGTTTGGCTTAGAGCTCAACATTCAGAAAATGAAGATATTGGCATCTGGTCCCATCACTTCATGGGAAATAGATGGGGAAACAGTGGAAACAGTGTCAGACTTTATTTCTTGGGGCTCCAAAATCATTGCAGA
>NW_011494625.1:6882910-6889849 GCF_000754665.1 Bison bison bison
TGGCATCACCGACTCGATGGACGTGAGTTTGAGTGAACTCCGGGAGTTGGTGATGAACAGGGAGGCCTGGTGTGCTGCGATTCATGGGGTCGCAAAGAATTGGACATGACTGAGTGACTGAACTGAACTGAACTGAACTGAAGAAAGGAGCTAATATATAATATGGTATCGTATCAGAGTAAAACACACTTCCTTTGGTGCCTCAGACAGTAAACAGTCTGCCTGCAATGCAGAAGACCCTGATTCAGGAGAGATCACCTGGAGAAGGGAACGACCATCCACTCCAGAATTCTTGCCTGGATAATTCCATGGACAGAGGAGATTGGTGGGCTTCTGTCCATCGGGTCACAAAGAGTCTGACACAACTTAGCGATTAACAGCAACTAGCATTTCCCTGTGGCTCAGCTGGTAAAGAATCCTCCTGCAATATGGGAGACTTGGGTTTGATCCCTGGGTGTGGAAGATCCCGTGGAGAAGGGAATGGCTACCCACTCCAGTATCCTGGCCTGGAGAATTCCTCAGTCTGTATAGTCCATGGGGTGGCAAAGAGTGGGACACAACCGAGTGACTTTCACTTTCAACTTTCAGCAAAGCAAAATAGTAGGAGAGAAAATGGTAGATGAAATAGACCTATGCCAGAGCATCCCCAAGGCATGGTGAATTGGAGCTCTGTAAGGCAGCAATGGAAAGATGTGATGTTGTCAACTTAAGCTGAAACACCAAACAGGGGATGGAACAACTCTGCCTTCAGCTCTCCCACTGAAAATTGTGTACTACTTTCTCCATGTGGAATGCATGCTGGGGGCTTCATGTTGTCTAAAAAACATATCCTCATGCTCGTGCTCAGTTGCTTAGTTGTGTCCGACTCTTCATGACCCCATGGGCTGCAGTCCACCAGGCCCCTCTGTCCATGGGATTTTCCAGACAATACTGGAGTGGGTTGCCATTTCCTTCTCCAGAGGATCTTCTCCACCCAGGGATCTAACCCACATCTCCTGCATTGGCAGTTAGATTACCAATGAGCCACCAGGGAAGCCTCCCAAGTATCCTAGACTTTTAGAACTACAAGAACTCTTAGAAGCCATTTAGACCAATCTCGCAACAATGCAAGAATGTCTTTTACAGTTTAACTGTTAGCCAATAGGCAACTTATTTATGAATTTTTCCAAAGATGGAAAGCATGTTACTTTGTGAATCTGCTCAAGAAAATGGAAGCTTATAATTCTTCAAGGTGATCTGATACATAAAATCTCACCCCAGCAAATATCCAAAACTCTGTTCAAATTAAAATAACATGCAATGAAATACTATGTAATGAGGCTTTTCAATATAGCAGGTGAATGTGAAATACTTTATTTATATCTTCCTATTTAATTTTCACTACAAAATAATATTATTGTTTTATCCTTTATAGATGAGAGAAGTGAGGCAAAATGATATTTGTTAACTTGCCAAAACTAGCAAGTGGCAGAACCAAGATGTGAATCCAGTCAGTCTCCTGAGCAGTGTTTATCAAGAATCAGTTTCTTAATGTTCAAATTATAGTATCCCCCCTGCACAACATGTGTTATTTATTGTTAAAGAAAAATGTTTAGTTACAAATAACAGATTCTAATGGAAAACTGGGCACATTTAAGATTATATTATATAATTTAATTCATCAATTAAATCATCAGAACATTTTTCATAATACATTTTCACTATATTAAAAATATACAGTGTGGAGATTCCTTAAAAAACAGGAAATAGAACTGCCTTATGATCCAGCAATCCCACTGCGGAAACCAGAAGGAAAAGAGACACGTGTACCCCAAAGTTCATCGCAGCACTGTTTATAATAGCCAGGACATGGAAGCAACCGAGATGCCCATCAGCAGATGAATGGATAAGAAAGCTATGGTACATATACACAATGGAGTATTACTCAGCCATTAAAAAGAATACATTTGAATCAGTTCTAATGAGATGGATAAAACTGGAACCTATTATACAGAGTGAAGTAAGCCAGAAAGAAAAACACCAATACAGTATACTAACACATATATATGGAATTTAGAAAGATGGTAACAATAACCCTGTGTATGAGACAGCAAAAGAGACACCGATGTATAGATCAGTCTTATGGACTCTGTGGGAGAGGGAGAGGGTGGGGAGATTTGGGAGAATAGCATTGAAACATGTATAATATCATGTATGAAACGAGTCGCCAGTCCAGGTTCGATGCACGGTACTGGATGCTTGGGGCTGGTGCACTGGGACGACCCAGAGGGAGGGTAGGGGAGGGAGGAGGGAGGAGGGTTCAGGATGGGGAAAGCGGGTATACCTGTGGTGGATTCATTTCGATATTTGGCAAAACTAATACAATATTGTAAAGTTTAAAAATAAAATAAAAGTTAAAAAAAACATTATAAAATAATTATACCAAAATTTCCATTTTCATGTCAGGATCTGAGAACCAGGGAAAAATAATGACTATCTATATTCACACAAGTTAGCAGGAACAAAATAAGATGGCAGATGTAAGCTCTTAGTTTTTACTACAGAAATTAGCATATAACAGAAGTTGTTATATGCTACAATATCAGGGTTTAATAAGATGCCTTTATGAAAATTAAAATCCAGTTGGAGAGAAGAACATATACACAAAAATTTCAGTAAACTATTACATGTAATGAATTCCTTCAAAGTGACATAAATACATGACAGAGAGAGTTGTCAGATTTAAGTTGATATAATCCAAGACAATATTCTTGAATATGGCAGAAACAGTTAGGATAATAGATTGTCAACTCACTCTTCCTGAATGTGCCCTAGTCAAATGAGTTGCAAAATAATTGGAAGACTTCTTTAAGGCGACATTCTACAGTTTCTACTGGCCAGTTGTCAAATACTGCTGTTGCCTTAGTTACTATTTTCACCAGCATGTTTTATTTTAAGAAAGCCTCCATCTTCACATATTTTTGTTTGCTTAAATTCACTCACAGGCAGTACTCACTTTAGATACAACAGGTTCTTGAAGCCTGAATCTTAAAGTGGATCAGTCAGGTAAAATCCGGAGTATACAGGCGAAGACTCTGCAAGTGCCGTTAGTCTCATCAGCTCAAAAACTGACGACAGTGACTGAAAGATGTAGGAGAAGCAGCAAGAAGTGAGGTGCAGGATGTTACTAGAAACTTTTTTCTAAAAACCTGAGGTAACACGAGTTTATAGCATTATATGTTCCATGTGTTGCAACATTATATTTTGACCTCTGTGTACACTATAGAAATTACCACCAAAAATATAGCTTTCATCCATCACCATACAGTTGACTCTCTTTACCCTTTTTATCCTCTCTGGTAATCAGTACTTTCTTCTCCAGATATACCTGTTTGTTTTTGTCTGATTTGATCTTTTTTTTGTCATTGTTTAATAATCTACATATAAGTAAAATCATACAATTTTTGGCTTTGTGTGACATAATTCACTTATAATACCCTCAAGTTCCATCTACATTGTCACAATTGGTAAGATTACATCTTTGTTTTTTTAGAATTGGGTATTACTTAATTTTACATTATATTTGTATATAAAAGTAATAAACAGAGCTACATAAAACTAAAAAGCTCTGCACAGCAAAGAAAACCATCAACAAGTTGAAAAGACAACCTACCAAGTGGGAGAAGATATTTGAAAAGCATGTATCCAATAAGCAGTAATACTCAAAATATGTAAAGAACTCATCCAACTCAAGAATGAAAAAACAACTCAGTTAAAAAATGAGCAGAAGACTTAAACATATATTTCCCTAAGAAGACATATAGACAGCCAAAAAAGCACAGTAAAAGATGAGCAGAGTTCCATGTGCTGTACAGTAGGTCCCTGTTGGTTGTCTATTTTAAATATATCAGTGTGTACATGTTGATCCCAAACTCCCTAACTATCCCTTACCACCCCCTCCCATCTTTCCCCTGTGACAAACATAAGTTTGTTCTCTAAGTCTCTGAGTCTTTTTCTGTTTTGTAAATAAGTTCACTAAGTTCACTTGTATCATTTCTTTTCAGATTCCATGTAAAAGAGATGTCAGTGTTCTTTTTTCTTCTCTGTCTGTTTTACTTCCCTCAGTGTGACAATGGAATATTACTCAGCCACTGAGAAGAATGAAATACTGCCATCGGTAGCATCATGGATGGACCTAGAAGGTTGAAAGCTTAACTGAGAGGAGTAACCTTAGACAAATCACTCTGAGGAATGGGCATTTAAAAAAAAATAAGCAATAATGGAACCCTACTAAATATAATAGCATGCATTTCCTCAGTAACATTCAGTGCCTAAGGTCAGGGAGTAGAAGAACTGCATTACCGGTGCCTGCATCACCAGGAGTAGAGAGAGGAAAGCATCAGGTTATCAAGGAAATTGAGAATTTAAAGGAAGGAGTAAGGTTTGTCAAATTTCAAATTTCTTGAATCAAAATTTCTTGAATCCTTGACCCAGATTGGATAGAAACATAAGTGAAAGGGGAGCAGAGCTAATAATTTGAGATAACTGGAGTAGATTGATTAGCTGAAGCTTTATTAAGAATGAAGAATGGTCCAAACGAAGGGACAGGACAAGAGTAGTACAGTATAGGATCATGGTCAGAGATTATTATTTATGATTTTGAACTTTTACAGAAAATAATAATACCTATTTTTTATGAGGTGGTCTGAAGAACAATGTGCTACTTAGAAAGTACAGTAGAGATGGCCATCATGGAGTTGGAGAATTCCTTCCTCCAACTTTCTCCAAAAAGAGAAAGGAGAGGGTTGGAGAGGCAAGAGACTGGAAGGGGAGGGAAGGGAAGAGGAAAGGAAGGAAGAAGAGGGGAGAGAATGAGAATAAAATGAAGAAACAGAGAGCCTTTGGGACTCTAAATCAGCACCTAGGAGGCAGTAGCTCTGATTTAGTTTACTGGGATAAGTCGTAAAATACAAGTACTAACTTTTTCACCCAGGTTGTCCCTGTTGTTACTGGAGTGGGCCATAAACCATGCAGATACAACTCTAGCTCTCTGTAGCCAGGATATTCTGGAGTGTATTTACATCTCTAGAGGATTTGGACATTTTAAGACTTCTCTTGGGATACAGTTGGGGATATGGCTCTTACTAGAAGATCCAGTATTTTTACAGTCCCATTTGGAACATATTTTATAGTCCCGTTTGGAACACAATTTAATCGACATCAGTCATTAACATAACATCTTTATTTTTGTTTTGTTTTTACTAATTTACTTAAATTATTTCACTGAATTCTCTTACAAAGCTGACAGCCTTACACACATAACATGAAAAGCTCAGGGCAGATTAATTGCTCACTCAAGGTAACACGCAGTGACAGAGCCCTTTTAGAATTGAAGACTTTGTCTATATTTATTTTCCCAACTACTACTCTGCAGTTGCAAGCAACTATAAGTACAGTGTAAGATCTTTTAAAGAAAACCTGTGCTTTCTGTAGTATACTCCAGATTGGACCCTAATTCTAATTCTACTTTATTCTATGTGAGTCACTATGAACAAGTTTATAATTTCATCCATTTGTTCATTATTTGCTCATTTTTTCACTCATTAATATATCTATTACTTCATTCATATATTTAATATATAAAATAATAGTTATTGAGCTACTACTATTATTTAAACATCAGTTAATCATTCCAGTCAAAAAAAAGGGAATGTTAGGATGCACTTCACAATTATTTCTTTTAAGAATTAAACAATTCAGTGTAAAATACATCTAATATTGTATTTTGCTCATAGTATATACCCAATAAATAATAGATATTTATACATATTTTTATTATGCTCTGAACCTCTTTGTAATATGACATGTATCTGATGAAGTGGCTGGAAATAGCAGATTTAAATCTAATTGGTCAATTTATTCATTCAGATAAATTAGAAAGGATGCAAGAAGTTATGTATGAAAATTGCCAGAGGAAAATGCCAAATGGGGGATGAAAATGTAAATGTCAGCCTACTTTGCACAAATATAAAGTAAATACTATGTATCAATAAAAATATTTTTCTCAGATCCAAAATTATCTTCAAAACCAAAGATCAAATTTCCAGAAAATTCTGTGAGAGAAAAGTCAATAGTTAAGAAACCACTTTTTATGAAAAAATAAATGTTAGAAAATCATTTTGCTGTAGAATATTTGAAACAGTTTACTATGTATATATATGTTTTTCCAAGGAATAAATATTAATAAATTGCATGTAAATGAATATTTATATATCTTACATTAAAACTAGTGGGTCTGTTAAAGTACGTGGTCAGCTCTCAGTGTTCATGGGATCTGCCTTCACTGTGCGGTGCTTAGTCACTCAGTCATGTCCGATTCTTTGACCCCATGGACTGTAATCCACCAGGCTCCTCTGTCCATGGGGATTCTCCAGGTGAGAATAAGGAGTGTGTTGCCATGCCTTGCTTCAGGGGATCTTCCCAACCCATGGATCGAACACAGGTCTCCCACATTGTGGGTGGGGTTTAGGGATCAATTTGAGTTATTCTATTGTTTATTACAAAAACAATATTATTTTCAAGATGTGATCAAATTTTAAAAGGTTTTCAGTTGTAAACATTTATGATTTATGATTTATTTTTTTTTTAGTTTTCTGTTTTTTTAATTTTATTTTATTTTTAAACTTTACAATATTGTATTAGTTTTGCCAAATTATAAAGGATTATGTAAGCATAAGGTGTTCTTATCTTCAAAGAGAAGTTTTTTAAACTCTAAGCATTAATATTATCAAATACTGAAATTTCTATGTGCTTTTCCTATTTTAGGATATATTTTCTGTAATTAAAAACTTCCCTCCAAATATTCTAAATAACAACATACTACCACCGTTGTGAAAAGGACATCTTTTTTGGGTGATAGTTCTAAAAGGTCTTGTAGGTCTTCATAGAACCGTTCAACTT
>NW_011494626.1:0-12142 GCF_000754665.1 Bison bison bison
AGCAAAAGAGACACTGATGTATAGAACAGTCTTATGGACTCTGTGGGAGAGGGAGAGGGTGGGAAGATTTGGGAGAATGGCATTGAAACATGTAAAATATCATGTAGGAAACGAGTTGCCAGTCCAGGTTCGATGCATGATGCTGGATGCTTGGGGCTGGTGCACTGGACGGCCCAGAGGGTTGGTATGGGGAGGGAGGAGGGAGGAGGGTTCGGGATGGGGAACACATGTATACCTGTGGCGGATTCATTTTGATTTTTGGCAAAACTAATACAATTATGTAAAGATTAAAAATAAAATAAAATTAGAAAAAAAAAAAAAAAAGATTTTCTATTTCTTCCTGGTTCAGTTATGGAAGATTATACTTCTCTAAGAATTTGTCTATTTCTTCTAATTTGTCCATTTTATTGGCATATAGTAGTCTCTAATGATCCTTTGTTTTTCTGTGTTGTCTGTTGTGATTTCTCCACTTTCAGTTCTAATTTTGTTGATTTGGTTCTTCTGCCTTTTTTTGTTGATGAGTCTGGGTTATGGTTTGTCTATTTTGTTTACCTTCTCAAAGAACCAGCTTTTAGTTTTGTAAATTTTTGCTATAGTCTCCTTTGTTTCTTTTTCAATTATTTCTGCCCTAATTTTTATAATTTCCTTCCTTCTACTAACCCTGGGGTTCCTCATTTCTTATTTTTCTAGTTGCTTTAGGTGTAAAGTTAGGTTATGTATTTGATGTTTCTCTTGTTTCTTGAGGTAAGCTTGTATTGCTATGAACATTACCCTTAGAACTGCTTTTACTGAATCCCATAGGTGTTGGGTTGTCATGTTTTTATTTTCATTTGTTTCTATGAATATTTTGATTTCATTTTTTACTTCCTCTGTGTTTTGATTGTTATTCAGAAGTGTGTTGTTTAGTTTCCCTATGTTTGTATTTTTAATAATATTTTTTCTTCCCATAGTTGATATCTAATCTTAATACATTGTGATCAGAAAAGATGCTTGAAATGATTTCTTTTTTTTTTTTTTTTAATTTACCAAGGCTAAATTTATAGCCCAGGATGTGCTCTATCCTGGAGAATGTTCTGTGTGCACTTGAGAAAAAAGTGAAATTCATTGTTTTGAGATGAAATTCCGATAGATATCAATTAGGACTAACTGGTCCTTTGTATCATTTAGAGCTCGTGTTTCCTTGCTAATTTTCTGTTTAGTTGATCTATCTATAGGTGTGAGTGGGGTATTAAAGTCTTCCACTATTGTGTTACTGTTAATTTCCCCTTTCATACTTCCTAGCGTTTTCCTTATGCATTGCGGTTCTCCTATGTTTGATGTATTTATATATTTATAATTGTTATATCTTCTTCTAGGATTGATCCTTTAATCATTGTGTAGTGCCCTTCTTTGTCCTTCTGTGCACAGCCAGCTAGCTTTCCTTTGGTATTCGCTCAATCCTTTGTTCTGTGAGCAGGCCAGGCTGTGCGTTAGCCTTTCACAGGAAAGTTCTCTCTGTTTGTTTTTTTTTTTTTTTTTCTTTTTTCTCTCTGGCTATCCCATTGTTTGGGTTGCTATCTCATGGCAATTCCCTAAGATTGTCTTCAGGGCATTCAGGCCCAGTCCTTACCCTAAGCATGCAGCCCACGCCTCCTTGTCCAGCCCCTCTTTGCTGGTGGTGGACACAAGCATCTGGGCCACTTCTCTGTTGGCAGTGGCAGTTAGGCACATATTCCTCGGGTTTCTTTTTTTATTTATTTATTATTATTATTATTATTTTTCTGCCAGTTATGTTGCCTTCTGATATTCCTTAATTCCCCACAGGCCCATAGGTGAGGGTTTCCTTCTATTTGGAAACACTCCTCCTTCATGACTCCCTCCCCAGGATGGTCTCCATCCCTAACTATTTTGTCTCTCTTTTTGTCTTTTATACTTCATCCTACCTCCTTTTGAATAGAAAGGGTGGCCCTTCTGGGTGTCTGGTGTCCTCCACCAGGGTTCAGATATACTTTTGTGGAAGTTGCTCAGCATACAAATGATTAATTTGTTGGGGAGAAAGTGGTCTCCCAGTCCTATTCCTCTACCATCTTGGGACTGCCTTCTTCTATCAATTTATTTAGTCATCTTTTAGAAAGAGATCCTACAGACATCATTTTCTCCATTTGATAGATAACTCAACTAGTGTCCTAATTAGTTAAGTGGGGTTCTTAGGGTCCCTCAGCATGAAAGTAACAGAGAAGAGATCAGAATTCTGTTACTTTTTTCCTAATAAACTTTTGCCACTGTTGCTTCATATTTAGTTGGGCAGGTGATGCAAAGAAGCAAAATTAAATTAGACTTTAATGGTGGGAACCCCTTCCTAGGCTCAAATCAAACAGTGTCTCCATACCAAGATACATGCCCTTGTTTTTAAAGTCTATATATCTTGATTATTATTATTATTTATTTATTTATTTTTGCCGAGGTCACTATAATGTGACACCTTTACCCTGTGTGTTGACTTCTAGGAGGTTTCTAAGAAAAGCATTGTTATTTGCTATGTTCAGGAGGATTCGTGGAGGAATAAATTGCATACACACAACGTGAGGGAAGCTGACAGTCAAATACAACTGCTATTGTGCACTACAAAACATGTTTTATGTGGTTAGGAATATTTACATTAAGGTCAATTAGGTTGCTGAAATGAAGAATTGATGCTCAGGAATGCTTAGTGGAGTATGCTGGTGTCTGGCAGAGGAAATGGAATGAATAAACCTATATGCGCTTGGTATGTCAGCTGGTGGGTGGTCCCAGCCATGTCGCTGGAACTTTATTGAAGCCAATTCAGCAAATATTTGTTGAGTCACTAGATGGTACAAAGTGTTGATGGAAAGGCAAGGCAACACAAATCTTGAGTCTTAGAAGGATTTCCAAAAACAATAGCTCTTAATATCTAGCAATATTTGCATGATTACCATATGCTAGATTTTGTTCTATATATTCAACATATATTAACCATTATAATGTTCATAATGACTTTATGAGATCAGTGCCCTGACTCCATTGTTTTATCAGTGAGATTTCTTTAAAATCTAAATATATATGCCTTAGCATAAATAACTATGCTGCCATCTCCATGCCTTTTTAAAATTTATGTATTTTAAATGTATGTATTTATTGATTTACAATATGTGTAAATTTCAGGTGTATAGCAAAGTGATTCAGTTATACATACATACATATGATTTTTCAGATTCGTTTTCTTTACAAGTTATCACAGGATTTTTTTTTCTCATGTAAAGTTTAGGGTTGCAACTAGATTAACAACTGTTTGTTAACACATTTATGCATGCCTAAACATCTACAGTTTTGTTGAGGCTTTCTTATACATTATCAGTTGAGGAAGAATTATGCTGATGGATTTATCTAGTTATATAAGCCCATATTATTTTACATTAACATGAATTATTTAAGAATCTTTTATAGCAGAGTATACCTTCTTTTACTAAAACTTCTGTCACATTTTTTTCCCTTATGATGTCTTAGATCATTAAAAATAGGCTATTTTTATCTTGTCTTGAATTCATTGAAAGCAGAACTTGAAGTATAAAAGTGAAGAAAAAGAGAAAGAGAGGTAAGGAAAGACGTGAACAACATGATATGATGTATTCTTGTGTGGCTACCACTTTACAAGTACTGGCAAAGAGCTCTAAAATTATCTTGGTACTTATTTGTAGTTTCCTATATTAACAAACATGCATAGGCAGATTTCTTTATTTGGCAGATTTCTAATCTTTAACAATTCTCAACATGTTCCACTTTATTTCTGAAATCAAATACGAAAATATCAGATTTTCCCTGACTTATCTTGAACTAAACTTGATTTGACTCTTCTGAGAAATTTAAATTTTATATATATATATATATATATAAGTGTGTGTGTGTGTGTGTGCGTGCATGCTGTGCTTAGGTACTCAGTTGTGTCTGACTCTTTGCAACCCCATGGACTGTAGCCTGCCAGGCTCCTCTGTGCATGAGGATTCTCCAGACAGGAACACTTGAGTGGGTTGCCATTCTCTCCTCCAGGGTATCTTCCCAACCCAGGGATTGAATTCAGGTCTCCCACATTGAAGGCAGATTCTTTACCATCTGAACCACCAGGGAAGCCCATACATGCATGCATACATATATACATGTATGTATACATACATATACATACAAAAGTCTTAATACATAAAATCTTAAGCCATTCGTCATGTTTTATGCTTTTATTAGAAACCCTACCTGAGTAAATTATTTTGTTCAGTCACTAAGTCATGTCTGATTCTTTGTGACCTCCCAGGACTGCAGCATGACTGGTTTCCCTGTCCCTCAGGATCTCCTGGAGTTTGCTCAAATTCATGTCCATTGAGTCAGTGATGCCATCCAAACATCTCATGCTCTGCCGTCCCCTTCTCCTCCCGCTTTCAATCTTTCCCAGAATCAGGATCTTTCCAATGAATCAGCTCTTCAGATCAGGTGGTCAAAGTACTGGAGCTTCAGCTTCAGCTTCAGTCCTTCCAATGAATATTCAGGCTTGATTTCCTTTAGGATTGACTGGTTTGAGATCTTGCTGTACAAGGAATTCTAAAGCATCTTTTCCAGCACCACATTTCAAAAGCATCAATAGTTCAGCAGCCAGCCTTCTTAATGGTCCAACTCTCACATTCATACATGATGACTTGAAAAACCATAACTTTGACTATATGGACCTTTGTCAGCAAAGTGATGTTTCTGCCTTTTTAATACATTGTCTAGATTTGTTGTAGCTTTTCTTCCGAGGAAGCATCTTTTCATTTCATGGCTGTGGTCAGTGTTCACAGTGATTTTTGAGCCCAGGAAAATAAAATCTGCCACTGTTTTCATCTATTTGCCATGAAGTGCTTGCCTTTAAAAATCTCTGTACCTCTCATAATATCTAGCATGTCATCCATCCTCAATACAAATTTGCTAAATAACTGCTTATTTAACTTTGTTTACATCTCCCTTTGATATGAAATGTACAGGCTTTCTCTTTTTCCACTCCTGACCTTTTTTGTTTCTATTTTTCTCAGGAAGTTCTGAACTCCTGTTAATATAAGGCAACTGAAAACATGCAAATAAAAAAAATTGTTTCCTTCTATAAAGCTTTAAAATATTTTTTGCTGAAAGGAATATTGTGAAGTAGTTACAAATATAGCAGACCAACATTTCTGGCCTTTGCTCTGATGCTAATTAGCTTGGCAACCTTGAGAAAGTCATCTTACCTTTCGAAGCCTTCATTTTCTTATCTTAAAATGAGCTATAGTGTTTTCTATATGAGCTACCACACAGGACTGTTTGAAATAAGAAACACTATCACATAAATACATTTTGGAGTTTCAGAGCACCATATAATTGCAAACACTATCATGAATAAAAAATAATAGCATCTCTGAGTAGGGCAGTGCTTTGAAAATATTTAGACATGTTCTCTTAGGTTAGTGATGAGTAAACTTGATAATAGAAGGTTGCACAACTTGTCCAAAGTCACAAAACTGGCAGATACCAGAGCCAAAAAGTGAATCCAAAGATTGAATCATCCATATCTCAGTTCAGTTTGGTTCAGTCCAGTTGCTCAGTTGTGTCCGACTCTTTGTGACCCATGGACTGCAGCATGCCAGTCTTCTATGTTCATCACCAACTCCTGGACCTAACTCAAATTCATGTCCATCAAGTCAGTGATACCATCCAATCATCTCATCCTCTGCCGACCCCTTCTCCTCTAGCCTTCAAACCTCCCCAGTATCAGGGTCTTTACAAATGAGTCGGTTTTTTGCATTAGGTGGCCAAAGTATTGGAGTTTCAGATTCAGCATCAGTTCTTCCAATGGATATTCAGTACTGATTTCCTTTAGGATGGACTGGTTGGATCTCCTTGCAGTCCAAGGGACTCTCAAGAGTCTTCTCCAACACCACAGTTCAAAAGCATCAAGGTTTTGGAGCTCAGCTTTCTTTATAGTCCAACTCTCACATCCATACATGACTACTGGAAAAACCATAGCTTTACCTAGATGGACCTTTGTTGGCAAAGTGATGTCTCTGCTTTTTAATATGTCTAGGTTGTCATAGCTTTTCTTCCAAAGAGCAAGCATCTTTGAATTTCATGGCTGCAGTCAGAATCTGCAATGAGTTTGGAGTCCCCCCCAAAAACAAAGTCTGTCACTGTTTCCATTGTTTCCCCATCTATATGGCATGAAATGATGGGAGCAGATGCCATGATCTTAGTTTTCTGAATGTTGAGTTTTAAGCCAACTTTTTCACTCTCCTGTTTCACTTTCATCAAAAGGCTCTTCTACTTCTCCTAAAATTCTATTTCCTGATGTCCAGCCCGCCAATCTCTCCAGATTGTCAAATTGTTTCTATCCTTACATCCTCAAGGCATTCACTTTCTTCTCTGATTCCCTTAATTTTTCTTCTCTGATCCCTTGAAACGGTCAGAATTACCATGTTAAAGCAATTGTGTAGGCTCCCT
Source organism: Bison bison bison (assembly GCF_000754665.1). Lineage (NCBI taxonomy): Eukaryota > Metazoa > Chordata > Mammalia > Artiodactyla > Bovidae > Bison > Bison bison. Next base: position 6,490 of record NW_011494626.1, read on the forward strand.
GCACTCTTCAGTAATTCTAGGCTTCTATAAAACTTGACTATAAACTTGTGTCCTGGCCAGGTTTCTGTGTGGTTACAGGCCGCTTTTGGCTGTCATTTTCTTGTTGGGGCCTGTCTATACTAAGCCAACCTGCTTTGAAAATCATAATCAGGCCCCTTGACTTTCCTGACTTGATAGCTTGCCCTCCCACTTCATGTAAGTAGAATAACTTCCAGACAAGGTGTCTACCAGCTCTGTGTGAATTTATACAACAGAGGTCATTTTTGAAACTGTAGTCACCACTGCCTAACCTAGCTCACATCATCAACCCTGGCAATTCTCTTGACTATTTTTAGTAATTTATCACTCAGGTATTTCCAGAGATGGAAGATTAACTCCAAGTTCTTTTCTCTGCATAATATAGTCCATGGTATTTTACAATTAAGTACACCTTTTTCAATAAATCTAACCTTTTGAATCCCAGAAAAAATCTTTCAACATAACATTCTATTTTTATTGTTTATTATCATTAGTGCTACTACTATTTTCAAGAACATGAAAAATACAAATGATTCATTCATTAGCACAGCTTAATTTGTATTTTTTCTCATTCTTGAAGAGGATGTTCTGGCCTTTGAGTCTCATCAATCTGTTATTTCCTTTGACTGTGAAATAAAGTCAGAAAATCTGAGCCTTTTCTGTTGGCAGTAGTCAGATAAAGCTCATATACACAAAATGGAATGAAAAACTGTTTGATGAGCGATACTTGAGGCAGGAGGACAGGCATCATATATCTCATTGTTTTATTTGCCTTCCTTGGTCCTCTGATAACTATTCCCAATTTTGTTTTGCATCATCTATTCCCTCAAAATATACTCCTTAGGCTTTTATATTTATAGGTTCTTTTTGCCTTTTCATTTCTTTTATGCTTTCCCCCGTTTTTCTTCCCTCCCCAATTATTCTACAGAGGTTTTTATTGACTTTAGTCTTTGATAGTTCTATGTATTTGAAAGCAGCCATTCACCACCTTCTCTGGAGAAGCACCAATAAAGTGCAAAACCATTATCACAAAACTGTTTCTCAAAGTTTTGCCACATTCCAGACAGTTTCATGAAGATATGCTGAAAGGATTTGTTTTGTTTGTTTCTGCTTTAGGGATTACTAAGGCCAATAGGAGATCCAGGAAAGGAATTGTAAACTGTGGATTATTGTGATTCATCTTATCTGTTTCTAGGGTGTTTTGTTTTCTCTGGGCCAAAAAATTCAAAGTTATATTCAAAACTACTCTCTGATGGTCCCTGTTATCAGAATAATGTATGTTTTCTTGCTTGAAATCTAAAAAACTCTAAATGATTTTTGAATGATTTTCTATCCTAGGTCAGTGCACACTGCATTAAGTTGCAACAATTTTGATTTTAAAAATAGAAACAGATTGTAGAACATTCTCAAGACAATAATTTTCAGAAATCTTTGAAGTGGAGAGAAGGAACTAGAGTTAGGCTAGGTAGATTCTAGGTTTTACTTCTCCTCTTAATAAAGTCTGTGGGGCTATGATAGGTCATTAAGGTCTGTTTGTATGATTTTACTCTGATATTCTGGGCCTCTGGTTAGAAGTATAAGCATTCCAGATGCTTTCAGGAGACTTATAGTTTTGGAAGATGTACAGATTTATTTTGAATGGAAGACGATATTTGTTTGCTTGTTTGTGTTTTTTAAATCTTGACTGAGGATCCTGATGAAATCTATGCTGAGCATTGGTCCATGCCTCAAGTCTGGAGTTCCAGAATAAAAGCATAGTCTTTCCCTAAATTTTACTAAAATACAGCCATCAGGCTCTTAAATGCTGGCCACCTTCTTGTGAGCCCAGAGAACACAGTAGTGCAAACAAACAAACAAAAATTATTCTTCATTTTAGACAGTTTAGTTGTGACAACAGAAATAGGAGAATTTTAAGCAGTCCCTGTGGTGGGAGCTGAAGTCAGGTGGACAGAAAAGAGAAAAGTGGCATGAAATTCATGAAAGGAAGTATGATAAATAAAGTTTTTCAATTGTATCCACCTTCAAGATAAGGTGTTTTAAGAAGGTGAATATTAAGAGGAAGATACTAAAGTCAGTGAAATTAGGAAGACACGCTTTGTTTTGTGGAAACACATTTCTTTATCTATACTTGTTGTTGTTGTTCAGTCGCCCAGTCATGTCTGACTCTTTGTGACCCCATGGACTGCAGCACACCAGGCTTCCCTGTTCTTCATTATCTCCTGAAATTTGCCCAAGTTCATGTCCATTGCATCGGTGATGTCACCCAGCCATCTCATCCTTTGACACCCTCTTCTTCTTCTGCCCTCAACTTTCCCAGCATCAAGGACTTTTCCAATAAGTTGTCTGTTTGCATCAGGTAACCAAAATACTGGAGTTTCAGTTTCAGCATCAATCTATACTAAGTCTCTATTGAAAAAAAACAAAACAAACAAACAAACAAAAAAAAACTGTAAAACAGCTCAATTCTCTAAAAGATATTTTAATACAGATTTTTTTTTTCAAATTTACAGATTTAGACAAAAAATCCACTTGATGTTTATCCACAAATATACATTTTGTTCTATACTGGTTTGCACTTTTACCACTTACTAAGCATTCAATGATTCTTTACTGATTGATTGATGAAAAAATAAATAAATACATGTTTCTCCCCATTTGCCTTGGGTATCTTCTGACAGTGCAAATTTCATAAAATTGTACCAAGAACTTCTTAACTATGTCTCATACATAAAGCATGATGTAAAAACTGAGAGGTAAGTACAGATGTGCATGTGAGCATAGTTGAAAAGTAAACAATTCAAGGCAATAATAACATGTATCCATTCAATACAGTTCTTATTAGATTCACTCGCTCTTTCATTCACTGATCCAATTATTAATTCCATGTACACCTATTGGGGACTTCCCTGATGGCTCAGATGGTAAAGAAACTTCCTGCAATGCAGGAGACCCAGGTTTGATCTCTGGGTTGGGAAGATCCCTTGGAGAAGGAAATGGCAACCCACTTTAGTATTCTAGCCTGGACAAGTCCATGGGCAGAGGGGCCTGGCAGTCTACTTTAGTATTCTAGCCTGGACAAGTCCATGGGCAGAGGGGCCTGGCAGTCTACAGTTCTGGGTTGCAAAGAGTTGGACAAGACTGAGTGACTAACACTTCCACTTTCACTCATACCTATTGAGATGACCCCTGGATTCCCTTCTAAATCCAAGAATCCCTGATTGTATAATTTGATAACTTTAAATCTACCCTCTGGCCTAGGTTTACCATGATTATTTGTCTTTCTTTGTGATATGAATGATCCAAACAGCCTTAAGAAAAGAAGTTAGAGGACAAATTTTCTCTTAGTATATCTCCTAAAGCTCCTGGCAACATGCTGTGAGAGCAAGTAATTTTCTTTGCATAGCTACTTGTTAAATGAGATAAGCATGCATATGTAGGTAAATATACACATATAAAGAGATATCCGTAAATATATGCATCCTCTAAATGAAGGGTCTGTATTTCACCAATGTTTTGTGTTTTGTCCTAGATTCAGTTGCTTGTCCCAAGAAATCTCTCGCTACACTTGATACAGTATGGAGTGAAGTATCATCCAGGACATTTTGAAGTACACAATTTTGCTGTTTTAATGTGAACATTTTTATTCAAGGGATTATTTACAGTGCTTTTTTGTTGTTGTTGTTTTTGGCCCATCAAAGTGTAAATCCACTGTTCAGTATTTCTTTGTTTTTATTTACCAAGGAGAACACATAGTGAAATTTCTGATTATGAATCCATTCTGATCCCAGCTTCAACACAATTCCCATTCCTGAAACAAGGTAGCAGAGGAATTTCACTTGTTTCATTGTGCATTCATTTCTCTTGTTTTTCTGCCCATTTCCTGTCTATTCAAAATTCTCTATCTCTCTGGGACAGGGTACAGAAGAAGCTGATCTGATTGATTTGTTTAATTACCTTTACCACTACTAGCTGAAGTCTTTTATGCCTGAACACACTACTGTACATCGTACAGAATCTGGTCCAGTTATCTTTGAATCACAAGTGCATCTGATTCTGATTCAATCAGTGACCATTTCTGCTTTAAGAACACTTCAATACTTATTTCACAAGCACTGGTTTGTGGATAGGGTGGATTCATAAAGAAAGAGATGTAGAACATAACTTGGATGACTATAGGTTCTAATCTGCCTGAGAAGGCTCCAGTTTGCTTCTGCTGTTCTGCTCATCCAACTGTAAAGCTCACATATTTGATTCTTTCTCAAGAGTAGAAATGCAGACACTCTATCTCACTGACTGTTATCTTTCTGTATGTATAGTTTCAAGGATGTTCCTGTCTTAACTTGATCCCTGAGAACAAACATAAACACAACCATTGCCTTCTAGCAGAGAGACAATTTAAACACATCTCCATTTACTTTATCCACAGGGAATATCACAGGTTCCTTTAATTCCTGTTTATCTTGGAATCCACACTCTCCATATGTTGTGTATCTCTCTTCTGATTCCATCCTAATCCCACCCAGATGTTACCAGATCAAGTATAAACTATGGATTCCATGGAGAAGGTGATGGCACCCCACTCCAGTACTCTTGCCTGGAAAATCCCACGGACGGAGGAGCCTGGTAGGCTGCAGTCCATGGGGTAGCAAAGAATCAGACACGACTGAGAGACTTCACTTTCACTTTTCACTTTCATTCATTGGACAAGGAAATGGCAACCCACTCCACTGTTCTTGCCTGGAGAATCCCAGGGATGGGGGAGCCTGTTGGGCTGCTGTCTCTGGGGTCGCACAGAGTCGGACAGGACTGAGGCGACTTAGCAGCAGCATGGATTCCATAGCACATTTAACTACCAGCACAACATCTTCTATGCAATAAAGAAGGAATCATTAGAACACAATTGAAAACCTATAAACAACTATAATGATAACTGAGGACAGAAAAAAAGCAACATTCTTCATTCATACTGTGTATCACAGCACCTTATCAGGTATTTTTGTTATTGTTGTTATTGGTCTTCATCCAGTACTCAGTCCAATGCTATGAGACAAGCTCTTGGTTATTAGGAATCTAAGGCCTAGGTGATCTTGCCTATAAATGTGGTATGAGACTCTTATTAATGTTCATCACTGATCCCAGTTTTATAAGAACCTTCACAATGAATTCCTGAAATTCCAATGTAACTGATACATGTTTCCCTCTGAATATTTCTCCATAGCACCATACAATTTTTTCACCTGTTTCTATGAAATTAAGGAATTTTTGAGATGACTAATGTGAAGTTTCAATTTTCAACTTTTAAAACATTTATCTTTTTCCTTAGTTGAATCATCCTTCCTTTGGCCTTTATTATTTTTATTTTTATTTTATTTTATTATTTATTATTATTGGCTTTTATTATTTTATTATTTTGACCAGAAGTCAAAGATTTTGAGAGTTGTCCTTTAAGAATAATCATAAGAGATCAAGATGACATCCCCAAACAATGGTCTCAGGTTCAAGTGTTATTATAAGAGAAACATAGGTGAAAATATTAGATGATTTTTAGTTCAGAGCTCAGACTACATCTTAAAAGTCAAGTTCTTCTGGGTTAAAATTCCTTTCTTTTTTTTTTTTTTTCATGTTATTATTCATC
>NW_011494626.1:12242-24265 GCF_000754665.1 Bison bison bison
ATTTTATTTTATTTTTAAACTTTACATAATTGTATTAGTTTTGCCAAACATCAAAATGAATCCGCGACAGGTATACATGTGCTCCCCATCCTGAACCCTCCTCCCTCCTCCCTCCCCACACCATCTTGTAGAATTCTCTAGTATCCTTTATTTTGTTTTGTTTTATTTATTTTAATTTTATAATTATAATACCTACGTATATAATTATAGTACCTGTATAGGCTACAATATTAGTGAAGCCCATTTGAATTGAATCACTTTCCTTTTGGAGTAAAAACTGTTGGTTGCCAATCCCAATTCTCATTTCCTATTCTACTTTCTCAAAAGAATTCTGCTCTTCTACAACTATGTACTCCTAAGGGAAGACACCACTGTTCCAAGTTATTTAAGTGTTTTAATTCCACAACACTTGACAGTGATTGGTTTCAGAGTAAGCATATGACCTAATAGGTAGACTGGTTGATGAGATTCTGCAGGAAAAAAAAAAAAAAAAATTCATTCTTAAAAAGAGAGGAAAAATACATGAAGTTTTCTTCTACTAAATGTTATTTTGTTATCCTGGGATATAAGTAACTTTAGCATCCATTTGAAATGTAAAGGGAGGGAGTTGGCTTTACTTAAAGGAAAATAATGAAAGTGAACAAGCAGACCTACCCAGCAAGAATGCTGCCATATTGAGGATGGATCCAGTGTGTGGACACACAGAGGAAGAAATAACCACCTCTATTTGGGGAGTTATTTTACCCATGAGAGAAGATTAGTTTTTGTTTGTTTGCTTGTTTGTTTTTTGTTTATGTGTTTGTTTTAATAAGTGTTAATAGATAAATCAAAGTTCATCAAGAGCAAGTATGGCAGGAAGAAGTGATTCAGGTAAGAGGGATAGAAGTACAGAGGCACAAAAGTTTAAAAAAGCATGTCATTTTAGAGGAAAATTTCCCATGGATTATTTAGGGGAGGTAGTTGGGAAATGAAGCTAGAAAAATTTATCAAGGCCAGATATTGGGGGTCATTTTTAAGTTGTTTTAAGGAGTATGAAATTCAAATGCAACTGGTGAGGAGCAGCTAAAAATGCTTAATGATTGATTGTTCAAAATAAAGAAACCTTTTAGAAAGTTTTGAGAGCATGGATAGAAACGTATACATTTAGGAAGTCTAGGGAAAACCATCAGCAGGCATGCAAAGTAATAAAGTAAAATACATGAAACGGTTAATGAAAGACACTAGCTTTACTCAATTTGGTGGCCCTTCCCTTTCAGAGAATTTCATATTCTGCAGCTGATCCAATATAATGTGACTTTGAAACCTGGCTTAATTCCATTCTATGGCAAGTCTTTTCATAAAAATTTCACAAATATTTTATGTTTTCAGCCGAACGCTACTAACAACTCTAATTGTCGAAGTCCTTTTCTCAGTCTTAAAGAACAGCATCAATTGTCTTTATGCTGTTTTCTCTCTTTCCTAAATTATATTGAAAACTTCTGCCAAAGGCATAAAATCATCATTAAAAAAAATTCAGTCAGCCCATCTGTTGCAGAAAGACTACCTTCCCTGAAGACTGATAACACATTTCTCTCCCTCTCCAGCAGTCAATGCTACTTCTAAAGTTCCCCAGCAGAGTATTCCAGAGAGCCCAAATTCTTCCCCAACCTTTTTGGTCTCCCTCTCTAAAACATGGATGAAATTTAGATTGTTAGATGGGAAGAACTTCTCATCACATCAATATTTCTTTTGAGTTTGGTATAATCTAGTTTTTTAGACTCTCATAGTATTCATCATATTTTCTCTTCCTTGAAACTTGCATGAAATTTTCCTTCTCCATAGACTAACCCAGTAGATGCTGATGAGTGGTGTCACATTAGTCTCAGGCAGGTGGAGCTCTAAACTGGGACCCTAGTATTTCAGAGAACCTTTCTGACCATTCTCTCGCATGTACCTCTGCACAGTGGGAGGCATCCATGAAGTTGCACAGATGTGCTCAGTTGGAACCCGATTTCTCTTCTAGACCACTCGTCAGTTATCTAGGACCTTGGGATCATCTGCTCAAACAAACTCAGGTCACTTCTAAGGACTATGCAGACCTCTTCCCAAGTCTTCCTATAAGGAAGTGGCCAGTGATTCATCATTAGGGCCAAGGGACAACTAAAGGGAGACTGTTTACAACATTGTAAATGGAGTTTGATACATAGTCTTAAGTGTCCATACGTGTCTACCTGCATTACTGAACAGAGCTAGTGATAGGAAGGAAACACCCACCTGTCATGTTTCTGCCCCACAACCCTGGAGAGTTTTCCCTTGTGCATTTTGCCACAGTCTTCTGGGGCATGGTCCAAAGTCAGGGCTTTTCTTGGATTTACTGTGAGGAGAAACAGGTGGTGCAAGAAACACTGCATCCATTGTATCTTTGTATTGTCAGGTGTCAGGGCCCTAGAAATATTACTCTCTGCATCCCGTTTCCTCTTCTCCAGGCTGCAGATAATATTTTCTGAAAAACTCACTCATAAAGTATTTTCTGATTGGCTGAAAGTGAAAGTCACTCAATGGTGTCCAACTGTTTGGAATCCCATGGACTGTAGCCTGCCAGGCTTCTCTATCCATGGAAATCTCCAGGCAAGAATACTAGAGTGGGTAGCCATTCTTGTCTCCAGGGGATCTTCCCAACCCAGGGATTGTACACAGGTCTCCCACATTGAAAGTGGATTCTTTACTGTCTGAACCACCAGGGAAGCTGATTGGTTAGACCCGTTTTTTGTTTGTTTAAGGGTTCTTTGAAAGAAAATTAAATTGGATGGGCTGCTAAAATTCTTTTGTGCCTGGCCTGGACTTGGTTTTCTCATTTTTGTAATGTTTGTGTATGTGTGTGTGGTTCTTTAGTGAGACAACCTTGAAATTCTAATCATGGCAAAGAAAGTGTACAATAGGAACACTACAAAACAATGGATTGCAGTTCTTGTAATCACTGCATTTTGACTCAAGAAGGGGGCCTCAGACCTACTTCCACAATTCTCAAGGGCATCCTGCACAGAAACAGGAATTGAAAGAACTCATTAAAAGTCAAATTCTCCATCCTACTTCTCTGACAAGCTAGAGGTTGGATAGAGCTCCATGGTGATGGATAGTTTCAGGTGGATTTTGGGGGTGGCACGTCTCTTTGAGATGGTTGGGAAATAAGGATTATTACCTACAAAGTGTTTTTAAGGCTGCACTTTGTCTAATTCAAAATGATTTTGAGATCAGATAATATTCCAAACAATGCCATTAGTTGGATGTTTACTCTGTATGTTGTACATATATTGAGGGCTTACCATGTGTGAGACATGTATTAAACAAAACATTATTCTGTTTTAGCTTTATAATGACCAAAGAGTTAGGTGCAATTTCTATTCTCATACATAAGTAAGGATTAGGCAGAAAAACAAATTCCAAGAGAGGTTTTGATATGGAGAGAGGGAATGGTTTTAGAAGTGATGCCTATGTGAGGAGTAAATAGCTGAGGACCCTATTGGCAAAGATGTCTGCAAAGCAAACCACGAAAGCCAAAGTGTGCTATTTCAATTGCAACTAAGGGTCATAATTCTAAGTGAAAAAACCACAACAGCAACTAGAACAACAAAACATTGAACATGAAATCTGCTAAGTCAAAGCCTATGGCCTTCACAGAGGTCAACATGTGAAATAAACACAATTCAAGCTTGTTCTGTGAGAAGCAGATATTCAATTACAAATCCTAACAATTATGGTAAAAGCCCTAACAGGGGATGCAGAGCTTCAAGGCGAGGAACTAAATAACTCCATACAGGGCCTTACTGAGAGGTGAGAATGACTTTGAATGGTGCATAGAATAGCTGCACATGTTAGAAAGGTAGTTATTGGTGGATTAAGCCACTTTTTTTAACAGAGTAAGTTTTAATTATTTGTATTAGCCTTAATAGCTAACCAAATAGCTAACTAAAACAAGAAAGAAAACATTGGAAAGTGACCCAACAAAATTAAAATATTGCATATCATAATTTTAATAGAAAAAAATTATTGTTCAATCATAAAACTTATGGTGTTTTATGAGTCAAACTCTCTCACAATTAAAAAAAAATTAAGAATAAGAAGCAGAGGAAGCTTGATGTAAGCTTTTTCCAGCTACCTTTTTAAATGCTTTTCTTTCTCTTCACAACCCTCTTCCCACAGATTTTCCAACCCCAAGCAAGATGATACCATTCCCAGATTAGTGTATTTTGCCAAGCATTGAATAATATCCAATCTTTTTCCCCAGGTGAAATCTCTGTTACCAGAACCAGTGGTGGGAAAGAAAAAAAAAAAAGTTGAGGTGCTGCTTGGAACCTTTTGGATTGCAACAGTCAAGGAAGCTGTATATACCATGAAAGGACCAATGAGGCAAAAAAATACATCTGCAAATAGCTAGAAGTTGAGAAGTTCTGTAATAGGAAAAAGTAAAGCACAACCCAAATAGAGGAACAGAGAAATCAAGCAGAGAGAGGTAACAATGCTGCTGATTACTTTGCTCAAATATAAACCATTCTGTTGGGGGCTTTGTTGGTATTGCCGTCTCTGGTATGTGTACTGTTCTGGGAACCTCTGGTAGCATCTGATTAGAAAGGTGCAGTTTTCAGTGCATTTCTTCTCTTTAGAAATGTGAAATGATGAAATATCAAAGTCAATATTTTTGCCAATCTTCCCTGCCCTTTGCATTCTCACATCTCTCCAGGGAACGGAAATCTGCCAGTCCTGGAGCAGATCCACATGTGACTGCCAACAAAGCCTCTCTGAGGAGAGGCTGAGTGTTTGATTCCACATTGGGCAGACAAACATGCTCTCCTGTGTTCTCCCCAGTGATTGTAGGAAACTCCAAAGGCAGGCACGGTGACAGAGCTAAAGATTCTGTGCAACAGAGCCAAAGGTTCTGCTATGAGTGTGATTGTATTTGCTTATTTTGTTTTGTTTTTCCTTTCTTATCAATACTTTTATTTTCTTTTTTGAGAAAATTGAATAAAAAATGAATATGCTTTGAAGAAAATGATGAAGGAATTCTTTAGCACTTGAAGTACTGTTGTAGAGGAAATTATGCAAAATTCAATGGAATAAGAATAAAATTTGTCCCTGCAGACATCACTTTCAGAAGAGTTTTGTCCCCTTCACTTTTATCTAAGCATTTATACTAAAGTCTGCTTAGTCTCTCAGTGACTTTTGGCCAGATACACTCAGAAAATTTTGAGTTCTATCTTATTGGTTTTCTTTCTCTTCTTTATTTTTCCACTGTTGCTATTCCCTCAATGTCTACTTTGGTTTTATATATTTGTAATATTAACCATTCATTAAAATCTCATGGTCTTGTGCATTCTGCCATATTTAAAATAGATAACCAACAAGGACCTATTATATATTACAGGGAACTCTTCTCAACGTTATGTAGGAGGGGAGTTTGGCAGAGAATGGACACATGTATATGTATAACTGAGTCTTTTTGCTGTTCACCTGAAACTATCATAACATTATTAATCAGTTTTACCCCAATGCAAAATACTGGCATAGTCTTTACTGTTTTCCACACATGTTCAGTTACGTCTGACTCTTTGCAACTCTATGGACTGTAGCACACCTGGCTCCTTTGTCCATAGGATTTTCCCAGCAAGAATCCTGGAATGGGTTGCCATTTCTTCCTCCAGGGGACCTTCCGGACCCAGAGATCAAACCCAGTCTCCTGTATCTTCTGCACTGTAGATGGATTCTTTACCATTGAGCCACTGGGGAAGTCCCAGTTGTTTTCTGCACTCTGTGCTTTTTACCTGATCTGGAACGAGGCTGGAGCTAAGATGAAGAACTCTGGACATCTATAATAATAAAGGCAGATTTTAAGTCCAGAGTTGCTGATGATGCAAACCACACAGTTACCACTCAGAAGGTCTGTTAAGCATAATTGCTCCCAGGACAGATTCCTGAGTGGTTGGTCCTGTATGTCTATTTGAGGACCAAGGAATATGAATTTTAACATGAACCCTAAGCAATTCTGATGTGGGTGACACATGCATCAAGAATGCTGGTCTAGAGTATAATGCTCAAATTTATTAACCAGTCATCCAAGTGTTAGTTGCTCAGTCATGTCAGACTCTTTGCAACCCTACGGACTATAGCCCACCAGGCTACTCTGTTCTTGGAATTCTTGGAAGAATACTAGAGTAGGTATCCATTCCCTTCTCCAGGAATATTCCTCACCCAGGGATTGAACCTGGGTCCCTTTGCAGGCAGATTCTTTACTGTCTGAGCCACCAGGGAAGTCTAAGTCATCTAATGTTCTTCATAATTGGTTGTTGAACACATAGTTAGTTCTCAAAGTTTAAAACTGCACCAAAGATGTTCAGAACTATTTTTTTTACCCACTTTTGCCCATTTTACCCTCCTTACTTTCCACAACTTATTATTATATTATAAGCTATAGTATTTATAACACATGTCTCAGAGTCAGACTTTTTTATTAGAATAAGAAAGACCCTCTCCAGCTTCAAAACTTTAGTTTAATCACCTTTTGGAATCAAACTTAGACTTCTGAAGTTTATTCATTTGTAAAAATGGGGTTAACAAAAAATGTCTTAATGACTCAGATAACCACAATGGTGTGATCATTCACCTAGAGTCCAATATTTTGGAATGGAAAGTCAAGTGGGCCATAGCAAACATCACAACAAACAAAGCTAGTGGAAGTGATGGAATTCCAGCTGAACTGAGATGTTTAAAACCCTAAAAGATGATACTATTAAAGTCCTACATTCAATATGCCAGCAAATTGGAAAACTCAGCAGTGGCCACAGGACTGGAAAAGGTCAGTTTTCATTCCAATCCCAAAGAAAGGCAATGTCAAAGAATGCTCAAACAACTGCACAATTGTACTCATTTCACATGCTAGCAAGGAAATACTCAAAATCTTTGAAGCTAGGCTTCAACAGTACTCGAACTGAGAACTTCCAGATGTACTAGCTGGATTTAGAAAAGGCAGAGGAACAAGAGATCAAATTGCCAGCATCCATTGGATCACACAAAAATCTAGAGAATTCCAGAAAATAAAATCTACTTACGCTTCATTAACTACACTAAAACTTTTAACTGTGTGGACCACAACAAAATGGAAAATTCTTCAAGAGATGGGAATACCAGACCACCTCACTTGCTTCCTGAGAAATCTGTATGCAGGTCAAGAAGCAACAGTTAGAACAGGACATGGAAAACAGATGGGTTCCAAACTGGGAAAGGGGTACATCAAGGGTGTATACTGTCACCCTGCTTATTTAACTTATTTGCAGAGTACATCATGAAAAATGCTGGGTTGGATGAATCACAAGCTGGAATCAAGACTGGCAGGAAAAATACCAACAACGTCAGATATGCACATGACACCACCCTTATGGCAGAAGGCTGCTGCTGCTGCTGCTAAATCACATCAGCCGTATCCGACTCTGTGTGACCCCACAGACAGCAGCCCACCAGATTCCTCTGTCCCTGGGATTCTCCAGGCAAGAATACTGGAGTGAGTTGCTATTTCCTTCTCCATGGCAGAAGGCTAAGGGGAACTAAAGAGCTTATTGATGAAGGTAAAAGAGGAGAGTGAAAAAGCTGGCTTAAAACTTGACATTCAAAAAATGAAGATCATGGCATCCAGTCCCATCACTTCATGGCATATAGATGGGGACACAATGGAAATAGTAACAGACTTTATTTTCTTGGGCTCCAAAATCTCTAAGGACAGTGACTGTAACCACAAAATTAAAAGACACTTGCCCCTTGGAAGAAAAGCTATGACAAACCTAGACAATGTATTAAATAGTAGAGACATTACTTTGCTGGTAAAGGCCCATATAGTCAAAGCTACATTTTATTACAGTAATCATGTATGGGTGTGAGAGTGGAACCATAAAGAGGGCTGAGCACTGAAGAACCAAAGCTATGAACTGTGCTGCTGGAGAAGATGCTTGAGAATCCTTTGGACTGCAAAGAGATCACATCAGTCAATCCCAAAGGAAATCAACTCTGAATATTCATTGGAAGGGCTGTTGCTGATGCTTAAATACTTTGGCCAGCTGACGCAAAGAGACAACTCACTGGAAAAGACTGATGCTGGGGAAGTATGAAGGCAGGAAGAGACAGGGACGACAGAGCATGAGATGGTTTGATGGCACAATCCACTCAATGAACAATGGTTTGAGAAAGCTCCACGAAATGGTGAAGGACAGAGAGGCCTGGCATGCTGAAGTCCATGGGGTCTCAAAGAGTCAGACATGACTGAGCAACTGAACAACAACAAACGGTGAATGAATTCAGTGCCAGCTTCATGGAAAGGTAACCCTAGCAATAGAATATGACCTCATATTTGTAAGGAAGGGCTCACACCTGGTTTGGTGCATTACTGTTTAACCTTGAAATTCTTAATATTGTTTTAGCAAGGGGATCTGCACTTTAATTTCACCCCAGGCCTTGCAAGTAATGTAGCTGCTCATATATGTATCAAAAGTGATAATTTGGATATCAAAATGCCATTAGCACGTATTTAGTTGTTCTTTAATGCATGACTGTGTATTCTAACTTAGATCTTGTTGGAGCTAGCCTTGATTTAAAAACGTTATTTAAATGTTAAAAATGTTATTTTATTGATGTACAAAAGAGGAAAATACTGAATAACAAACAATATTCAACCCAATTGCTATGCAATGTTGCCCCAGAAACATTTCTAACTTCTCTGAAGAGATTTCACACATCCAACTGTGGGTCATGTCCTTCAGGATCAAGGATCAAATCTGCTGACCAGTTTCTGTTTTCAGAAGGTTTTTTTTTTTTTTTTAACACTTGTTTTTTTGCTGATAATTATTTATATCTTCTTTGAGATTTTCAGAGCTTTTTATTCCCTTGATGTCTAAAACCAAAATAACTATAAATTCTTCAACTCAAATTATCAAATATAGAATTATACCAATATGAAGTAGTAAATAAAAATAAATTGTCAACTTTTTCTTGATTAATTATTGAAGTTTAAAACATGCTACAAGTTGTTACAAGCCATTTATAATGGCTGCCATGGACCTCACAGAAGCGTGGCCGAGAGGAGCTACCCCATGTCCGAGGTCAAGGGCGGCAGACGAGACTGCCAGGCTGCAACAGCGCAGGAGCCGCAGAGAGGAGCTACCTCACATCTGAGGCCAGGGGTGGCAGCCAGGAGGAGCTACCCCACACTGGAGGCCAGGGGGCAGCGGCCGGGAGGAGCTACCCCACATCCAAGGAGCAGTGGCTGTGCAGGCACAGGAGGGCCGAGAGGAGCTACTCCAAGTTCAAGGTCAGTAGGGGTGGCTGTGAGGAGATATGCCTTGTCCAAGGTAAGGAGCAATGGCTGCGATTTGCTGGAGCAGCCGTAAAGAGACACCCCACGTCCAGGGTAAGAGAAACCCAAGTAAGATAGTAAGTGTTGTGAGAGGGCATCAGAGGGCAGACACACTGAAACCATACTCACAGAAAACTAGTCAGTCTAATCACATGGACCACAGCCTGGTCTAACTCAATGAAACTAAGCCATGCCGTGTGGGGCCACTCAAGATGAGCGGGTCATGGTGGAGAGGTCTGACAGAATGTGGTCCACTGGAGAAGGGAATGGCAAACCACTTCAGAATTTTTGCCTTGAGAACCCCATGAACAGTATGAAAAGGCAAAATGACAGGATACTGAAAGAGGAACTCCCCAGGTCGGTAGGTGCCCAATAGGCTACTGGAGATCAGTGGAGAAATAACTCCAGAAAGAATGAAGGGATGGAGCCAAAGCAAAAACAATACCCAGCTGTGGATGTGACTGGTGATAGAAACAAAGTCCCATGCTTTGAAGAGCATTATTGCATCAGATCAGATCAGTCACTCAGTTGTGTCCGACTCTTTGCAACCCCATGAATCACAGCACACCAAGCCTCCCTGTCCATCACCAACTCCCAGAGTTCACTGAGACTCATGTCCATCGAGTCAGTGATGCCATCCAGCCATCTCATCCTCTATCATCCCCTTCTCCTCCTGCCCCCAATCCCTCCCAGCATCAGGGTCTTTTCCAATGAATCAACTCTTTGCATGAGGTAGTCAAAGTACTGGAGTTTCAGCTTTACCATCATTCCTTCCAAAGAAATCCCAGGGCTGATCTCCTTCAGAATGGACTGGTTGGATCTCCTTGCAGTCCAAAGGATTCTCAAGTCTTTTCCAACACCACAGTTCAAAAGCATCAATTCTTCAGTGCTCAGCCTTCTTCACAGACCAACTCTCACATCCATACATGACCACAGGAAAAACCATAGCCTTAACTAGACGAACCTGGAATGTTAGGTTCATGAATCAAAGCAAATTGGAAGTGGTCAAACAGGATATGGCAAGAATGAACGTCAACTTTCTAGGAATCAGCGAACTAAAATGGACTGGAATGGGTGACTATAACTCAAATGACCATTATACCTACTACTGTGGGCAGGAATCCCTTAGAAAAAATGGAGTAGCTACCATGGTCAACAAGAGTCCGAAATGAAGTACTTGAATGCAATCTCAAAAACGACAGAATGACCTCTGTTCATTTCCAAGGCAAACCATTCAATATCACAGTAATCCAAGTCTGTGTCCCAACCGGTAATGGTGAAGAAGCTGAAGTTGAATGGTTCTATGAAGACCTACAAGATCTTTTAGAACTAACCCTCAAAAAAGATGTCCTTTTCATTATAGGGGACTGGAATGCAAAAGTAGGAAGTCAAGAAACACCCGAAGTAATAGGCAAATTTGGCCTTGGAATACAGAATGAAGCAGTGCAAAGGCTAATAGAGTTTTGCCAAGAGAATGTACTGGTCATAGCAAACACCCTCTTCCAACAACACAAGAGAAGACTCTACGCATGGACATCACCAGATGGTCAACACTGAAATCAGATTGATTATATTCTTTGCAGCCAAAGATGGAGAAGCTCTATACAGTAAGCAAAAACAAGACTGGGAGCTGACTGTGGCTCAGATCCTGAACTCCTTATTGCCAAATTCAGACTTAAATTGAAGAAAGTAGGGAAAGCCACTAGACCACTTAATTATGACCTAAACCAAATCCCTTATGATTATACAGTGGAAGTGAGAAATAGATTTAAGGGCCTAGATCTGATAGATAGAGTACCTAATGAACTATGGACTGAGGTTCATAACATTGTATAGGAGGCAGGGATCAAGATCATCCCCATGGAAAAGAAATGCAAAAAAGCAAAATGGCTGTCTGGGGAGGCCTTACAAATAGCTATGAAAAAAAAAGAGAAATGAAAAGCAAAGGAAAAAAGGAAAGATATAAACATCTGAATGCAGAGTTCCAAGGAATAGCAAGAAGAGATAAAGGATCAATGAAAAGAAATAGAGGAAAGCAACAGAATGGAAAAGACTAGAGATCTCTTCAAGAAAATTAGAGATACCAAGAGAACATTTCATGCAAAGATGGGCTTGATAAAGGACAGAAATGGTATGGACCTAACAAAAACAGAAGATATTAAGAAGAGGTGGGAAGAATACACAGAAGAACTGTACAAAAAAAGATCTTCATGACCAAGATAATCACGATGGTGTGATCACTGACCTAGAGCCAGACATCCTGGAATGTGAAGTCAAGTGGGCCTTAGAAAGCGTCACTACAAACAAAGCTAATGGAGGTGATGGAATTCCAGTTGAGCTATTCCAAATCCTGAAAGATGATGCTGTGAAAGTGCTGCACTCAATATGCCAGCTCATTTAGAAAACTCAGCAGTGGCCACAGGACTGGAAAAGGTCAGTTTTCTTTCCAATCCCAAAGAAAGGAAATGCCAAAGAATGCTCAAACTACCACACAATTGCACTCATCTCACATGCTAGTAAAGTAATGCTCAAAATTCTCCAAGCCAGGCTTCAGCAATACATGAACCGTGAACTTCCAGATGTTCAAGCTGGTTTTAGAAAAGGCAGAGGAACCAGAGATCAGATTGCCAACATCTGCTGGATCATCTAAAAA
>NW_011494626.1:24365-36310 GCF_000754665.1 Bison bison bison
CGGTTCATGTATTGCTGAAGCCTGGCTTGAGAAAAGGCAGAGGAACCAGAGATCAGATTGCCAACATCTGCTGGATCATCTAAAAAGCAAGAGAGTTCCAGAAAACATTTATTTCTGCTTTATTGACTATGCCAGAGCCTTTGACTGTGTGGATCACAAGAAACTGTGGACAATTCTGAAAGAGATGGGAATACCAGACCACCTGACCTGCCTCTTGAGAAACCTATATGCAGGTCAGGAAGCAACAGTTAGAACAGACTGGTTCCACGT
Organism: Bison bison bison; assembly: GCF_000754665.1. Classification (NCBI taxonomy): domain Eukaryota; kingdom Metazoa; phylum Chordata; class Mammalia; order Artiodactyla; family Bovidae; genus Bison; species Bison bison. The sequence continues at coordinate 24,636 of NW_011494626.1, forward strand.
AGGAAAAGGAGAACATTATAGGCTGTGTATTGTCACACTGCCTATTTAACTTATATGCAGAGTACATCATGAGGAACGCTGGGCTGGAGGAAGCACAAGCTGGAATCAAGATTGCTGGGAGAAATATCAATCAGCTCAGATATGCATATGACACCACCTTTATGGCAGAATGTGAAGAACTAAAGAGCCCTTGATGAAAGTCAAAGAGGAGAGTGAAAAAGTTGGCTTAAAGCTCAACATCAGAAATTTAAGATCATGGCATCTGGTCCCACCACTTCAGGACAAATAGATGGGGAAACAGTGGAAACAACAGATGGTGATTGCAGCCATGAAATTAAAAGATGCTTACTCCTTGGAAGGAAAGTTATGACCAACCTAGACAGAATATTAAAAAGCAGAGACATTACTTTGCCAATAAAGATCCATCTCATCAAAGCTATGGTTTTTCCAGTAGTCATGTATGAAAGTGAGAGTTGGACTGTAAAGAAAGCTGAGCACCAAAGAATTGATGCTTTTGAACTTTGGTGTTGGAGAAGACTCTTGAGAGTTCCTTGGACTGCAAGGAGATCCAACAAGTCCATCCTAAAGGAGATCAGTCCTGGGTGTTCATTGGAAGGACTGATGTTGAAGCTGAAACTACAATACTTTGGCCACCTGATGCAGAGAACTGACTCATTGAAAAGACCCTGATGGTGGGAAAGATTGAGGGCGGGAGGGGATGGGGATGACAGAGGATGAGATGGTTGGATGGCATCACCGACTCAATGGACATGAGCTTGGGTAAACTCTGGGAGTTGGTGACAGACAGGGAGGCCTGGCATGCTGCAGTTCATGGGGTCACAAAGAGTTGGACATGACTGAGCGACTGACATCATGAACTTAACTGAACTTAACAACATGATACCAACCTTAATGAAATATTCAAAACCATTAATGACAATAATTAAGAACAGTGATTTAGTAAGACTTAAAAATAAGATATAGTACAATAAATTTGTCTTTGGATTCAAGTGTGTGTGTGTGTGTGTGTAGTCTCTACTAGTCATATCAGAAACTGGGTAATAAAAGGGGTTATAGAAGTGGAAACCTAAAAAGCTGGAAAAAATGCTAGGAAAAGAAAGTAACAAAATAAAAGCAAATAGGCTCTTAATTTGGTTTATGAGTTCAATCTGAAGTTACCAATTCTATTCACTGTTTAGCCATTCAGATTATATTACCAAAGTAATATATTGAATTTATTGCAAAGTTGGTATATTTAAATCAACTAATTAAATCAAATCCTGAATGTTATATGACTTGGTGAATGAAAATTCTGATAGAGAAATGGGTAATTTTGTAACTGCAGTTATCGGTGGGCATGTATATAAGAATGGAATGACAGATATTTTGAAATTCAGAATTTCTTGATGAATGAAGGTAAAAGACTGTCTTTTAGAGTAGAAGAAACAGGATCAACTTGCTAGTGCTTAGTTTTTCTGATTAGTAACTTCACTTACATACACACACTTTTCTATATAATTGCTTTCATGTGTGTGTATGCTCAGTCCTCAGTTGTGTCTGAATTTTTTGAGATGCCATGGGCTATATGTAACACACCAGGTTCCTCTATCCATGGAACTTTCTATTTCTATAGAAGAATGCTGGAGTGGGTTGCCATTTCCTTCTCCAGGGGATCTTATTGGCCCAGGGATTGAACCTGACTCTCTTGCATCGTCTGCATCTGCAGGTGGATTCTTTACCACTCCACCACCTGGGAAGCCCAACTGATCTCTAGTATTTCTCAAAATGTGCTCTGCACTTCACATGTAGAGAATCAGATGTGTGTTAGAATTGTTATCATTGTTATCCTGGAGATTTCTTAAAGTACACTGAACTGAGATCTTTTAAGTTTTCTGCCTGAGAGTCAACAACCACCCCAGTTATTAAATTATGGGTAACCCAAAGTTTGAAAACCCCAGTTCACTGTTTCCACTTAAATATCAAAGAAATTTATAACATTCTGCAGTCCACATTATAAATGTTAAGTCCTAGTTTTGGTAATTTAATTCATCCAGTTTCCTGTAAAGGAGGTTTGAAAAAGATCAAGAAATCTCATGAAGAACACTTGAGAGGTCTAGTAGTGAGAGAGTATCGCACCACTGTAATTGTCTAATCTTGAGGCATAAAATGGCCTCAGGAAAGGTGTATCTGAGAAATTGTGATGCTTGAAACTGCAAAGCAATATGAATGGAAAACTAGAAACAAAATTTGCTTCTTATAAACCCACTGAGGAGGCATCTTATCCTGGTATTCTATTGTTGTTGTTCAGTCGCTAAATTGTGTCTGACTCTTCGTAGCCTCATGGACTACAACACGTCAGGATTCCCTGTCCTTCATTATCTCCTGGAGTTTGCTCAAGCTCATATCCATTGAGTAGGTGGTGCAATCTGTTCATCACATCTTCTGTTGTTCCCTTCTCCTCCAGCCCTCAGTCTTTCCCAGCATCAGGGTAGTTTTCCAAGGTGTCAGTTCTTCTCATCAGGTGGCCAAAGTATTGGAGCTTCAGCTTCAGTGTCAGTCCTTCCAATTAATATTCAGGGTTAATTTCCTTTATGAATAACTTGTTTGATCTCCTTGTTGTTCAAGGGACTCTCAAGAGTTTCCTTCAGTATCACAATTTGAAACATCAATTCTTCAGCACTCAGCCTTCTTTATGGTCCAACTCTCACATCCATACATGACTACTGGAAAAACCATAGCTTTGACTATGTGGACCCTTGTTGGAAAACTGATATCTCTGCTTTTTATTATACTATCTAGGTTTGGCATAGACTTCCTTCCAAGGAGCAAGTGTCTTTTAATTTTGTGGCTTCAGTCACTGTAGTGATGTTGAAGCCCAAGAAAATGAAATCTGTCACTGTTTCCACTTTTCCCCCATCTATTTACCATGAATTTATGGGACCAGATGCCATGATCTTAGTTTGTTGAATGCTGAGTTTTAAGCTAGTTTTTTTTTTTTTACTCTCCTCTTTCACTATCATCAAAAGGCTATATCATCAAAAGGCTTTCTGCCATAAGGGTGACGACATATGCATATCTGAGGTTGTTGATATTTCTCCTGGCAATCTTGATCCCAGTTTATGATTCAACGAGCCCAGCATTTTGCATGATGTGTTAAATAATTTTGCAGATAAGTTAAATAAGCAGGATGACAGTGTACAGCCTTAACGTACTTCTTCCCCAATTTGAAACTAATTCATTGTTTTGTGTCTGGTTCTAACTGTTGCTTCTTGACCTACATATATGCTTCTCAGGAGGAAGGTAACTGTTATCTGGTATTCCCATCTCTTTAAGAATTTCCCAGTTTGTTGTGATCCACACAGTCAAAGGCTTTAGTGTAGTCAATGAAGCAGAAGTATATATCTTTCTGGAATTCCCTTGTTTTCTCTATGGTCCAACAGATATTGGCAATGTGATTTCTGGTTCCTTTGCCTTTTCTAAACCCAGTTTGTACATCTGGAAGTTTTTGGTTCATGTACTGTTGAAGCCTAGCTTGAAGGATTTTGAGCATTACCTTGCTAGCTTGTGAAATCAGAGCAGTTGTACAGGAGCTTGAGCAGTCTTTGGCATTGACTTTCTTTGAGATTGGAATGAAAACTGACCTTTTCCAGTCCTGTGGCTAGTGCTGAGTTGTACAGATTTGTTGACATATTGAATGTGGCACTTTAAGAACATCATCTTTTTAGGATTTGAAATAGCTCATCTGGAATTCTATCACCTCTAGCTTTGTTTGTAGTAATGCTTCTTAAGGCCCACCTGACTTCACACTCCAGGATACCTGGCTCTAGGTGGTTGACCACACCTTCATGGATTTCTGGGTCATTAAGACTATTTTGTATGTTCTTTAGTGGATTCTTGCTGCCTCCTCTTAATCTCATCTGCTTCTGTTAGGTCCTTGCAGTTTTTGTCCTTTAAGTCTATGGCCCAACCACTAATGACAGAGAAGCTGAAGCTGGACATTCTATGAAGACCTACTAGAGCTTCTAGAACTAACACAAATGAAAGATGTCCTTTTCATCATAGGGCATTGGAGTGCAAAATTAGGAAGTCAAGCATTACCAAGAGTATTAAAGACGTTTGCCCTTGGATTACAAAATAAAACAGGGCAAAGTCTCTATTGAGTTTTGCCAAGAAAACACACTGATCGTATAAATACCTTCTTCCAACAACATGAGAGACAACTCTACACATTGACATCATCAGATGGTCAATACAAAAATGATATTGATTATATTCTTTACAGATGCAAATGGACATGCTCTATACAATCAAAGAAATAAGACCTGGAGCTGACTGTGGCTCAGATCATCAGCCCTTTAATGCAAAATTCAGGTTTAAATTCAAGAAAGTAGGGAAAACCATTTAGGTATAACCTAAATCAAATCCCTTATGATTACACAGTGGAAGTGACAAATAGATTCAAATGATTAGATCTGGTAGACAGCATGTCTGAAGAACTATGGACAGAGGTTTGTAACATTGTACAGGAGGCAGTGACTGAAACCATCCCTAAGAAATGCAAGAAGGTAAAGTGCTTGCCTGAGCAGGTCTTACAAATAGCTGATAAAAGAAGAGAAGCAAACAACAAAGAATTAAAGGAATGATATACCCAACTGCAGTCTATTATCCTGTATATAACACTGTGTGTTATGTGTGTCTGTATATATACATATATAGGTAAATGTACACATTTAAAATACAACATACATAGCTTATTAAAATTAAAAAATGAAACTCATCTAATGATTAGTTAATGAACAGAATGATTATTTAATTTCATTCCTTGTTTCAGTCATTCCTCATTGTATATTTACTGACTACTCTAAATCTGATATTAATGTTGTATACAAGTTTTAAAAATCCCCATAACAAATGGATTTTACACTTCATTGGTGAGACCAGTTGGATATATACCTCTCAGAAAACAGTAAATGTATATGCAAATGTCTGTAGAACTCTGTATAAATATTATACAAACAGAGAAGACATGAATAGTGTACAAAATACTCGAGAAATTTCCATAGAGAAGATAACAGATAACCTGCTCTTTAAAATTGGATAGGATTCAAATTAAGATATGTGTAATGGTTATTACTAGGAAAGGGGAAACGTAATCAGTCATAGACGGCAGGATACGGTACCTCCTTCGTGGGATTAGAAGGGTGAAGTGTAGCATTGTATCAGTGGGCTGTCATGAAGGAGTTAAATAAGATGTAGTATTTAACAACCAAAGGTGTTATTTTGTGGTGAAGACAACACTGGTGAATGATTAATAACCATCTATGGAAGGAAGGACATCACCTTGGGGAAGAGACCTTTAAGATACCAAGGCTGGAGCTGATCCTAGAAAAATGAAAAATCTGTTTAAGAAAATACCCCAAAACTGTAGGATGGACCAAAAAGACCCTGAAAGAAACCAAAGCCTGGAGATACAGGCAGGCCCTCTACTGTAAGGTGTCCCAGATTCACATGGAAGACTCTTCATTTGTCTGGAAAGTCAGAAGACATCCTGAGGGGTTTTCATCAGAAAGTAAATACAATGGATTAATATTATGTAAAGATCAAACTTGTTACAATGTGAGGAGTAAGTTAGAAGCCCAAGTAGAGGTAGCTGGGCCAGCTATAAAAGTGATGTGGTGTCCCAATTCACATAAGGAATGGCAGTAGTTTCTCCAAGGGGGCAAGAATGGTGTGGGAAATAGGAATGGGGGATCAAACCATGGGAAATAACATCAGAAACAAATAGCATTTGCTATCATCCACCTGTACCCACCCTAGCATAGTTGTTTGTTCAGTCACCCAGTTGTGTCCAACTCTCTGTGACTCCATAGACTGCAGAACTCCACACCTCCCTGTCCCTCACCATCTCCCAAGGCTTGCCCAAATTCATGTCCATTACATTGATAATGCCATCAAGCCATCTCATCCTCTGACTCCCTCTTCTTCTGTCCTCAATCTTTCCCAGCATCAAGGACTTTTCCAATGAGGCCCCTGTTCACATCAGATGACCAAAACACTGCAGTTTCAGGTTCAGGATCAGTCTTTTCAATGAGGATTCAAGGTTGAGTTCCCTTAAAATTGATTGGTTTGATCTTGCTGTCCAAGGGACTCTCAGGAGTCTTTTCCAACATTACAGTTTGAAGGCATCAGTCGTCTGGCACTCTGCTTTCTTTACAGGAGAGCTCTCACAACTGTCAGTGACCACTGGGAAGACCACAGCCTTGTCTATACAGACCTTTGTCGGCAGAGTGATGTTTCTGCTTTTTAACACATTGTCTAAGTTTGTCATAGCTTTCCTGCTGAGAAGCAATCATCTTCTGATTTCATGGCTGCAGTCACTATCCACAGTGATTTTAGAGTCCAAGATGAGGAAATCTGTCACTACTTCCACACCTTTTCCCCTTCTATTTGTCATGAAGCAATGGGGCCAGATGCCATGTTCTTACTTTTTCTGTTTTTTTTTTTTTTTTTCCTTTAATATTTAGTTTTAAGACAGCATTTTCACTCTCCTTCTTCACCTGCATCAAGAGGTTCTTTAGTTCCTCTTCACTACTTGCCATTATAATGGTGTCATGTGCATATCTGAGATTGTTTATGTTTCTCCTGCTACTGCTACTGCTAAGTCACTTCAGTCGTGTCCGACTCTGTGCGACCCCATAGACGGCAGCCCACCAGGCTCCCCCGTCCCTGGGATTCTCCAGGCAAGAACACTGGAGTGGGTTGCCATTTCCTTCCCCAATGCATGAAAGTGAAAATGAAAGTGAGGTCGCTCAGTCGTGTCTGACTCTTAGCGACCCCATGGACTGCAGCCTACCAGGCTCCTCCATCCATGGGATTTTCTAGGCAAGAGTACTGGAGTGGGGTGCCATTGCCTTCTCCGATGTTTCTCCTATCTATCTTGATTTCAGCTTGTAACTCAGAGTACATGCCTATCAGCTGCCTCATAGCAGAGTACAGACATCTAAATAAGTAGATGTTCCCCTTTCTTTCATAATTTATTTTACTATGAATTACTGTGCATGCTTATATATGTATGTATGAATGCACATGAGTGTGTGAGAAAGGGAGAGAGAGAGGTAGGGTGGGGGTGGGGATGCTTGCTCCAAACACAGGATTGCTTTCTTAAACTGGTGTAATATCTTATTGACTAAATGTAGATGCCTGTCATCCTTCATTAATAAAAATTAACTGTAAATCGGCTTGCTTCCCACAGGACAGCCTTTTAAACATTTCATCAGGGCTTCCAGAGCATGTCTGACAGTGAGTCAATCAAAAAACAGCATGACCTGATGGCAGAATCTATAAGGATTTGTAAAAATTATATATATATATATATATTTAAATATATAAAGTATATATTTGTGTACTTTGTTGTCTGCCTACTAGTCTTAGGCAGTCTTCATCTAAATTTGTTCCAGTGGTCTTTCTACAGACAGTCTCTTTTCCTACCCTCCCATCACTACCCTTATTCTTCCCTCCCCACCCCTACATCCACACCCCCTGCTGTCCTACTGGTGCTAGAGACCTGTGCAATATCATTTTCTGCATAATGAAATCTGGAGTGACATTAATATAAGTGTAATTTTATAGAAGGGAATGGGCCTGGCTGATAGTTTCTACCTGCTGTGTTTTGATGATAGACATCGGGATGTCACCATCTGTGTAATGAAATTTCACCTCCGTAATGATTCAGATTATCAAACATTCTTCCAAGCTGGCTCTGGGAATCTACTTATTTATTTATTTATATACATATTTATTTATTTGCAAACAACCCTGAAGGACTGTTTATCAAAGAAGTTATGGGTGAAGAACATTTTTAGTGCATTAAGCAAAGTATAGGAGAAGAGAATCTAAACCTTTGCTATTGTCCCATAGACACATTGATCATGATGTAAAGTCACTATTTATGGCCTCAGACAGAAGGGTTTTTTTCTATATGCCTCCCTCCCACCTAACTGGAACTTATCAAATTGATGGGCTAATGCCAAGGAGGTATAAAATTAAGGAATGAAAAATGAATTGAGTGTTTATAATATAGATAGTTTTATACCATCTCATTTAATTTCCAAACACTGTTCTCAGGATCCAGAGGGTTAGCATATAGCTCCAATAGACACATAAAAGATAGCATGTGTAATATTCACCAAAAGATAGGTGCTATTACCCTTCTATACAAAAAGTGAGACTCAGAGAAGATTGTTAACTTGTCAAGATGATCTAGGAATGAAACACTCTTTAACTCAGATCTGTCTGTCTCACAAATTCATGCACTTTTAATTATTCCAAGTTGGTTTCCAAGCACTGAGGCCAAATTGAGACAGATAAATGAGATTTGGTAGAGAGAATCTCAGATATGTCCAACTTCCCCAATATGCTTCAATATATTCAAGTTGTGATATTGATTATTTGTATCTCTAGTTGCAAGCAATGCCCTAGGATTTGCTTGTTTTCTATTTTGTTGATGTGTACCTGAGACAAATGTCATTAAGAAGATAAAGAAGATAGAAATGAGAACAAATGATTTATAATCATGTCAATTAGATTGTAAGCTGTTTATTTCATTATATTATAAATCCATTTTTGTTTGAATACTTAAAACTACATTTCAGATTATAGCCAGATGCCTAGAATTTTTGGTAACCAATTTCTGATTATTATGGCTGATTATATCTTCTATCTTCTTTGTAAAAGAATGCCAGTAGTATTATTTCATGATTATTCACTGTCAGTTTTCTATTTTTAACCTTAAAAATTTAAAAGATTCAAAACTTTGTCTCAACATTTTAGTTGGTACAAATTCCTTAACTGAGGTGTTCCACAAGTGATAAACAATAATAACAGTTCAATCACAAATTATTTGAATAATTTACCTCTGTTACAAATGCATTTTTATCATTTTTACTCATTTTCAATTTTCATATGATTTCTTAAGTAGGGGGGGAAAAAAGGAATGGAGTTAGTATTTTTGCCATGTAAAATACAAAACTTCTTACTTATGTGATGGTCTATGTGAGTGCACTTATGTGAGTGCAAAATCAACATGAAAATAATATATCAAATCCCAGCAAAAACCTGGGAATTGTGGGTATAGTTTATTAAATGCAACTGATATTTGAGCACCTCTTTTATAATGTCAGACTTGTTCATCCTTTCTCTCTCATCCATTCTTCAGTTTCCCTTTTTATGATTACTTGGTTTATATCCCATCTTCTGCATTTGTTTGACACCCCCACTGAAAACCATCCTAAATTAGGGGGTACTTTTATCTATCTTTAAGTCTACTGTAATATCTAGCAGAGTGAATTGGACAATCAGGGAGTCTCTTTACTTATGCGTTATCATCCTCTTTTAACTAGTTTTAAAGCTAAAAGATCTACCTTAGTTTCTATATTTTGGGAGTATACTTTCAGTAGAACTCAGATTTTTGGACTCTAGTTTACCTCCTAAGTGTTGTTCCTGCCTAATGTCGTTTCTGGTTCTCAGATTTTCCTGCATGGAAATTGAATGGAGTTAGTATTTTTGCCATGTAAAAATATTTTGCCATGTAAAAGTATTTTCCTGCATGGAATGGAATGGAGTTAAGCCTTTCTTCATTACCTCAGTCAGGAGTCTCTGTGACTGGAGACTAAAGAGTTGTCCTTGATCATCATCTTATGTCAGCTGAAGAAAGAATCAAAATACTTAATACCTAGACAGATGGCCCAAGAGTCACTGGAGTGTAAAACCAGCAATGTTTTGTTGGTGGTGAGCACATGCTTATCTACTTTGGAATAAACAAACCCAGTGGTATAGGTTTGTTTATCAACAGGGGGTAAGGATAAAGGTGGGTAACATGTTTATATTCTTGAGATCTTCCATATGGGTCTTAGGGGAAAAATAAAACCTGCTATCTTAAAATTTAATATTTCTTTTAAAGTAAGCTTTACACTAAAATTTTTGCATGGGCCAGAGACCAGAGCTTGGAGTACTGTCTCTGAGTTAGTGAGAGCACTCTATTGACTTTTGCCCATATCTGGGTACAGCTACACAGCTTCCAAAATACCACATTACACTATTCAATTTGCATTCCTTTCCCAAATCATGTCTAACTCCTTTCAGTTTGATATAACATTAAATGGAAGGTAACGGACATATACTTGATTGTCATTGACATCAAAATAGATAGGCTTATCCCAGAAAAGACTTGCTAGTAGAGGTCCAAATCTTACTTACCAAACTTAGTTTCCAATTTCCTCAGAGCCCCTCATATTTTCCTTTTGGGCATGTGTCATTTTCCAAGGCTCCTCAAGAAATTACTCACTGATGATTCAGCACAATGAAGACCATCACATTCACTGAACTTCTAATACTGAACATTTAAGTTCAAACATTTCACACACACACACACACACCACAAGGAGTCTATTCTATATTCTTCAAGTTACTTTTCATAAATCCCTTTCCTGGTGTTTAAAACCTCAGTTGCTTTCAGGTTTTTTCTTCCTTTAGAGATTAAAGTTGGATATATAAACAGTTCAGTTGCAGTCTACTTTCCTCATACTGGGTTTGGAGTCAAAGTAATAAAATCCCAAGAAAGGGTTGAATTTCAGAGAACTGAGACTCTCGATGTATAAACTGCTTCTGCTGCTGCAAAGTCGCTTCAGTCGTGTCTGACTCTGTGCGACCCCATAGATGGCAGCCCACCAGGCTCCCCCGTCCCTGGGATTCTCCAGGCAAGAACACTGGAGTGGGTTGCCATTTCCTTCTCCAATGCATGAAAGTGAAAAGTGAAAAGTGAAGTCGCTCAGTCGTGTCCGACTCTTAGCGACCCCATGGACTGCAGACTACCAGGCTCCTCCGTCTATGGGATTTTCCAAAAAGAGTACTGGAGTGGGGTGCCATTGCCTTCTCCAGGATGTATAAACTAAGGTTAGATAATTATACTAAAGCCTTTGACTGTGTGGATTACAACAAACGGTGGAAAATTCTTTTTTTTTTTTTCATTTATTCATTTTAATTGGAGGCTAATTAATTTACAATACTCTGGTGGTTTTTGCCATATATTGACATGAATCAGACATGGGTTTACATGTGTCCCCACTTCTGGAATCCCACTCCTACCTCCCTGCCTATCCCATCCCTCTGGGTTGTCCCAGTGCACCAACTTTGATTGCTCTTTTTCATGCATTGAACTTGGACTGGTCATCTATTTCACATATGGTAATATACATGTTTTGATGCTATTCTCTCAAATTATCCCACCCTCACCTTCTCCCACAGAGTCCAAAAGTGTCTTCTGTACCTCTGTGTCTCTTTTGCTGTCTTGTATATAGGGTCATTGTTACCATATTTCTAAATTCCATCAGTTCAGTTCAGTTCAGTCGCTCAGTCGTGTCCGACTCTTTGCCACCCCATGAAGCGCAGCACACCAGGCCTCCCTGTCCATCACCAACTCCCGGAGTTCACCCAGACTCAAGTCCATAGAGTCGATGATGCCATCCAGCCATCTCACCCTCTGTCGTCCCCTTCTCCTCCTGCCCCCAATCCCTCCCAGCATCAGAGTCTTTTCCAAAGAGTCAACTCTTTGCATGAGGTGGTCAAAGTATTGGAGCTTCAGCTTTAGCATCATTCCTTCCAAAGAAATCCCAGGGCTG
>NW_011494626.1:36962-37239 GCF_000754665.1 Bison bison bison
GCTTGTGCTTCCTCCAGTCCAGCGTTTCTCATGATGTACTCTGCATATAAGTTAAATAAACAGGGTGACAATATACAGCCTTGACATACTCCTTTTCCTATTTGGAACCAATCTGTTGTTCTATGTCCAGTTCTAGCTGATTCTCCCTGACCTGCATACAAATTTCTCAAGAGGCATGTCAGGTGGTCTGGTATTTCCATCTCTTTCAAGATTTTCCACAGTTTATTGTGATCCACACAGTCAAAGGTTTTGGCATAGTCAATAAAGCAGAAATAGA
>NW_011494626.1:37339-42550 GCF_000754665.1 Bison bison bison
CTAGCATGTGAGATGAGTGCAATTGTGCGGTACTTTGAGCATTCTTTGGCATTGCCTTTCTTTGGGATTGGAATGAAAACTGACCTTTTCCAATCCTGTGGCCACTGCTGAGTTTTCCAAATCTGCTGGCATATTGAGTGCAGCACTTTCACAGCATCACCTTTCAGGATTTGAAAGAGCTCAACTGGAATTCCATCACCTCCACTAGCTTTGTTCGTAGTGATGCTTTCTAAGGCCCACTTGACTTCACATTCCAGGATGTCTGGCTCTAGGTCAGTGATCACACCATCGTGATTATCTTGGTCATGAAGATCTTTTTTTGTACAGTTCTTCTGTGTATTCTTGCCACCTCTTCTTAATATCTTCTGCTTCTGTTAGGTCCATACCATTTCTGTCCTTTATCAAGCCCATCTTTGCATGAAATATTCCCTTGGTATCTCTAATTCTCTTGAAGATATCTCTAAAGTCCTTATGTATGTGTTAGTATACTGTATTGGTGTTTTTCTTTCTGACATACTCTACTCTGTATAATAGGCTCCAGTTTCATCCACCTCATTAGAACTGACTCAAAAGCATTCTTTTTAATAGTTGAGTAATATTCAATTGTGTATATATACCACAGCTTTCTTATCCATTCATCCACTGATGGACATCTAGGCTGCTTCCATGTAGTACTGTGATGAACATTGGGATACACATGTCTCTTTCAATTCTGGTTTCCTCAGTGTGTGTGCCCAGCAGTGGCATTGCAGGGTCTTGTGGCAGTTCTATATCCAGTTTTTTTTGTTTGTTTGTTTTTTGTTTTTTAAGAAATCTCCACACTGTTCTCCATAGTGGCTATACTAGTCTGCATTCCCACCAAGAGTTTAAGAGGGTTCCCTTTTCTCCACACCCTCCCCAGCATTTATTGTTTGTAGGCTTTGTGATGGCAGTCATTCTGACCAGAGTGAGCTGGTACCTCATTGCAGTTTTGACTGTCTCACTAGCATCTAGTGGGAAGAGGCCAGAGATGCTGCTAAACATCCTACAATTCAGAGGAGTGCCCCGCATCCAACAGAGAATTCTCTAGTCCTAGAAACCAACTCCAATAATTTGGCCATCTGATGCGAAGAGCCAATTCACTGGAGAAGACCCTGATGCTGGGAGCGCTGGCTGTGATGGACCATGCAGCAGAAGTGCACTGTCTGCGACTGACGGACCGCAGAAGCATGGCCGAGAGGAGGTGCCCCACGTCCGAGGTCAGGAGGGGCGATTATGAGGAGATACCCCTCATCCAAGGTAAGGAGCAGCAGCTGCACTTTGCTGGAGTAGCCGTGAAGAGATACCCCACGTCCGAGGTAAGAGAAACCCAAGTAAGACGATAGGTGTTGCAAGAGGCATCAGAAGGCAGACACACAAACCATAATCACAGAAAACTAGTCAATCTAATCACACGGACCACAGCCTTGTCTAACTCAGTGAAACTAAGCCATGCCATATGGGGCCACCCCAGACGGGAGGGTCATGATAGAGACATCTGACAGGATATGGTCCACTGGAGAAGGGAATGACAAACCACTACAGTATTCTTGCCTTGAGAACCCCATGAAAAGTATGAAAAGTATGAAAAGGCAAAATGATAGGTATCCTATCATTTTGGGGATCATAGGGGAACTCCTCAGGTCAGTAGGTGCCCAATATGCTACTGGAGATCAGTGGAGAAATAACTCCAGAAAGAATGAAGGGATGGAGCCAAAGCTCCATCCTGGGTATTGTATCAAAAACAATACCCAGTTGTGGATGTGACTGGTGATAGAAGCAAGGTCCTAGGCTGTAAAGAGCAATATTGCATAGGAATCTGGAATGTTAGGTCCATGAATCAAGGCAAATTGGAAGTGGTCAAATAGGAGACGGCAAGAGTGAACGTCGACATTCTAGGAATCAGGGAACTAAAATGTGCCGGAATGGGTGAATTTAACTCAGATTACCATTATATCTACTACTGTGGGCAGAAATCCCTTAGAAGAAATGGAGTAGCCATCATGGTCAACAAAAGATTCCAAAATGCAATACTTGGATGCAATCTCAAAAACGACAGAATGATCTCTGTTCGTTTCCAAGGCAAACCATTCATAACACAGTAATCCAAGTCTATGCCCCAATCAGTAACACTGAAGAAGCTGAAGTTTAAAGGTTCTATGAAGACCTACAAGACCTTTTTAGAACTAACACTCAAAAAAAGATGTCCTTTTCATTATAGGGGACTGGAATGCAAAAGTAGGAAGTCAAGAAACACCTGGGTTAACAGGCAAATTTGGCCTTGGAATATGGAATGTAGGAGGGCAAAGGCTAATAGAGTTTTGCCAAGAGAACACACTGATCACAGCAAATATCCTCTTCTAACAACACAAGAGAAGAGTCTACACATGGACATCATCAGATGTTCAACACAGAAATCAGATTGATTATATCCTTTGCAGTCAAAGATGGAGAAGCTCTATACAGTCAGCAGAAACAAGACTGGGAGTTGGCTGTGGCTCAGATCATGAACTCCTTATTGCAAAATTCAGAATTAAATTGAAGAAAGTGGGCGAAACCACTAGAACATTCAGGTATGACCTAAATCAAATCTCTTATGATTATACAGTGGAAGTGAGAAATAGATTTAAGGGACTACATCTGATAGACAGAGTGCCTGATGAACTATGGACGGAGGTTTGTGACATTGTACAGGAGACAGGGATCAAGACCATCCCCATAGAAAAGAAATGCAAAAAATCAAAGTGGCTGTCTGAGGAGGCCTTACAAATAGCTGTGAAAAGAAGAGAAGCGAAAAGCAAAGGAGAAAAAGAAAGATATAAGCATCTGAGTGCAGAGTTCCAAAGAATAGAAAGGAGAGATAAGAAAGCCTTCCTCAGTGATCAGTGCAAAGAAATAAAGGAAAACAACAGAATGGGAAAGACTAGAGATCTCTTCAAGAAAATTCGAAATACAAAGGGAACATTTCATGCAAAGATGGGCTCGATAAAAGACAGAAATGATATGGACCTAACAGAAGCAGAAGATATTAAGAAAAGGTGGCAAGAATACACAGAAGAACTGTACAAAAAGAGCTTCATGAGCTCAAGATAATCACCATGTTGTGATCACTCACCTAGAGCCAGACATCCTGGAATGTGAAGTCCAGTGAGCCTGGGAAAGCATTACTACAATCAAAGCTAGTGGAGGTGATGGAATTCCAGCTGTGCTATTTCAAATCCTGAAAGGTGATGCTGTGAAAGTGCTGCACTCAATATGCCAGCAAATTTGGAAAACTCAGCAATGGCCAGAGGACTGGAAAAGGTCAGTTTTCATTCCAATCTCAAAGAAAGGCAATACCGAAGAATGCTCAAACTATGCACAATTACACTCATCTCACACACTAGAAAAGTAATGCTCAAAATTCTCCAAGCCAGGCTTCAGCAATACATGAACTGTGAACTTGCAGATGTTCAAGCTGGTTTTAGAAAAGGCAGAGGAACCAGAGATCAAGTTGCCAACATCTGCTGGATCATTGAAAAAGCAAGAGATTTCCAGAAAAACATGTATTTCTGCTTTATTGACTATGCCAAAGCCTTTGACTGTGTGGATCACAAGAAACTGTGGACAATTCTGAAAGAGATGGGGATACCAGACCACCTGACATGCCTCTTGAGAAACCTATATGCCGGTCAGGATGCAACAGTTAGAACTGGACATGGAACAACAGACTGGTTCCAAAAAGGAATAGGAGTATGTCAAGGCTGTATATTGTCACTCTGCTTATTTAACTTATATGCAGACTACATCATGAGAAACGCTGGACTGGAAGAAACACAAGCTGGAATCAAGATTGCCGGGAGAAATGTCAATGACTTCAGATATGCAGATGACACCACCCTTATGGAAGAAAGTGAAGAGGAACTAAAAAGCCTCTTGATGAAATGGAAAGAGCAGAGTGAAGAAATTGGCTTAAAGCTCAACATTTAGAAAACTAAGATCATGGCATCTGGTCCCATCACTTCATGGCAAATAGATGGGGAAACAGTGGAAACAATGTCAGACTTTATTTTTGGGGGGCTCCAAAATCACTGCAGATGGTGATTGCAGCCATGAAATTAAAAGACGCTTACTTCTTAGAAGGAAAGTTATGACCAACCTGGGTAGCATATTGAAAAGCAGAGACATTACTTTGCCAACAAAGGTCCGTCTAGTCAAGGCTATGGTTTTTCCAGTGGTCATGTATGGATGTGAGAAGTGGACTATAAAGAATGCTGAGTGCCAAAGAATTGATGCTTTTGAGCTGTGGTGTTGGAGAAGACTCTTGAGAATCCCTTGGACTGCAAGGAGATCCAACCAGTCTATCCTAAAGGAGATCAGTCCTGGCTGTTCATTGGAAGGACTGATGCTAAAGCTGAAACTCCAATAGTTTGGCCACCTCATGCGAAGAGTTGCTCTTTGGAAAAGACTGTGATGCTGGGAGGGATTGGGGGCAGGAGGAGAATGGGAAAACAGAGGATGAGATGGTTGGATGGCATCACCAACTTGATGGACATGAGTTTGGGTGAACTCCAGAAGTTGGTGATGGACAGGGAGGCCTGGCATGCTGCGATTCATGGGGTCACAAGGAATCGGACAAGAGTGAGGGACTGAACTGAACTGAACTGAACTGATAATCAGTGATGTTGAGCATTTTTTCATGTGTTTGTTAGCCAGCTGTATATCTTCATTGGAGAAATGTCTGTTTAGTTCTTTGGCCCATTTTTTGATTTGGTCTTTTATTTTTCTGATATTGAGATGCATATGCTGCTTGCATATTTTTGAGATTAATTATTTGTCAATTGCTTCATTTGCTATTATTTTCTCTCATTCTGAAGGCTGTCTTTTCAACTTTCTTATAGTTTCCTTTGTTGTGCAAAGCTCTTAAGTTTAATTAGGTCTCATTTGTTTATTTTTGCTTTTATTTCCATTACTCTGGCAGGGGGGGTCATAGAGGATCTTGCTATGATTTATGTCAGAGAATGTTCTGCCTATGTTTTCCTGTTGGAATTTTATAGTGTCTGGTGTTACATTTAAATCTTTAATCCATTTTATTTTTGTGTATGGTGTTAGAATGTGTTCTAATATCGTTCTATTACAAATGTTTGACCAGTATTTCCAGCATGACTTGTTAAAGTGATTGTCTTTTCTCCACTGTGTATTTTTCCCTCCATT
>NW_011494626.1:42650-49835 GCF_000754665.1 Bison bison bison
CATTATAAAAAACATTGTACAATAGATGCATGGATTTATTTCTGGGAACTCTATCTTATTCCATTCCTCTACAGTTCTGTTTTTGTGCCTGTAATATACAGTCTTTATGAATGTAGCTTTGTAGTATAGTCTGAAGTCAGGCAGGTTTTTTTCTTCAGTTCCATTCTTCATTCTCAAGATTGCATTGGCTATTCGAGGTTTTTTGTGTTTCCATACAAATTGTGAAATTATTTGTTCTAGTTCTGTGAAAAGTATAGTTGGTACCTTGATAGGGATTGCTTTGAATCTATAGATTGCTTTGGGTAGTATATTCATTTTCACTATATTGATTCTTCTGATCCATGAACATGGTATGTTTCTCCATCTATTTATGTCATCTTTGATTTTTTTATCAGTGTTTTATAATTTTCTATATATAGGTCTTTTATTTAAGTAAATTTATTCCTAAATATTTTATTCTTTTCATTGAAATGGTGAATGTTATTGCTTCCTTAATATCACTTTCTGTTTTCTCATTGTTAGTATATAGGGATGAAAGGGCTTTCTGTGTATTAATTACATATCCTGCAACTTTACTATATTCATTAATTAGCTCTAGTAGCTTTCTGGTTGTGTCTTTACAGTTTTCTATGTAGGGGATCATGTCATCTGCAAACAGTGAGAGTGTTAATTCTTCTTTTCCAATATGGATTCCTTTTATTTCTTTTTCTTCTCTGATTGCTGATGCTAAAACTTCCAAAATTATGTTGAATAGTAGTGGTAAGAGTGGGCACCTTTGTCTTGTTCCTGACTTTAGAGGAAATGCGTTAAATTTTTCTCCATTGAAGATAAGGTTTGCTGTGGGTTTATTGTAGACGACTTTTATTATGTTGAGGTATGTTCCTTCTATCCCTGCTTTCTGGAAAGTTTTTATAATAAGTGGGTGCTGGATTTTGTTAAAGCTTTCTCTAGACTTATTGAAATAATCATATGGTTTTTATCTTTCAATTTGTTAATGTGGTGAATCACATTGATTAATTTGCAAATATTGAAAAATCCTTGCATCCCTGGGGTAAAGCCCATTTGGTCATGATGTATGATCTTTTTTAATATGCTGTTGGGTTCTGCTTTCTAGAATTTTGTTGAGGATTTTTGCATCTATGTTCATCAGTGATATTGGCCTGTAGTTTTCTTTCTTTCTTTCTTTTTTTTTTTTTTTTTGTGGCATCTTTGGTTTTTAATTAGGGTGATGGTGGCCTCATAGAATGAGTTTGGGAATTTGCCTTCCTCTGCAATTTTCTGGAAGAGTTTGAGTAGAATAGGTGTTAGCTCTTTTCTAAATTTTTGTTAGATTTCACCTGTGAAGACGTCTGGTCCTTGGCTTTTGTTTGTTGGAAGATTTTTTACTGCAGTTTCAATTTCCATGCTTGTGATGGGTCTGTTAAATTTTTCTATTTCTTCCTGGTTCAATTTTGTAAGGTTCTACTTCTTTAAGAATTCATTAATTTCTTCCATTTTATTGGCATATAGTTGCTGATAGTAGTCTCTTGGCATTCTTTGTATTTTGGTGTTGTCTGTTGTGATTTCTCCATTTTCATTTCTAATTTTATTTATTTTATTCTTTTTTTCTTGATGAGTCTGGCCAATGGTTTCACTATTGTATTTATCTTCTCAAAGAACCAGCTTTTAGTTTTGTTGATTTTTGCTATAGTCTCCTTTGTTTCTTTTTCACTTATTTCCACTTTGATTTTCATTATTTTTTTCCTTCTACTAACTTTGGGTTTCTTCTTTTTCTAGTTGCTTTAAGTATAAATTTAGATTACTTATTTGATGTTTCTCTTGTTTCTTGAGGTAAATTTGTATTGCTATGAACCTTCCTCCTAGCATTGCTTTTACTTAATCCCATAGATAATGGGTTGTTGTGTTACTTCCATTTTTTTCTATGAATATTTTGATTTCTTTTTTTTTATTTCTTCCATAATCTGTTGATTATTCAAAAATGTGTTGTTTAGCATCCATATGTTTGTATTTTAATAGCTTTTTTTTTTTTTTTCCTCTAGTTGACATGTAATGTTACTGCATTGAGATCAGAGAAGATGCTGGAAATGATTTCAATTTTTTTTTTTTTTTAATTTACAAAGGCTAGATTTATGGCCCAATATGTGATCTATCCTTGGGAATGTTTCATGTGCACTTGAGAAAAAGGTGAAATTCTTTGTTTTGGGCCAAAATGCCCCATAGATACCAATTAGGTATAACTGGCCCATTGTATCATTTAAAGCTTGTGTATCCTTATTAATTTTCTTTTTGGTTGATCTATCCATAGGCATGAGCAGGGTATTAAAGTCTCCCACTATTACTGTGTTACTATTAATTTCCCCTTTCATACTTGTTAGCATTTGCCTCAAATATTACAGTGCTCCTATGTTGGGTGCATGTCTATTTATAATTCTTATATCTTCTTCTTGGATTCATCGTTTGATCATTATGTAGTGTCCTTCTTTGTCCCTTTTCATGATCTTTATTTCAAAGTTTATTTTATTTGATATGAATATTGCTACTCCTGCTTTCTTTTGGTCTCTGTTTGCATGAAATAAATTTTTCTGGCCCTTCACTTTCAGTCTGCATGTGTCCCTAGGTTTGAGATGGGTCTCTTGTAGACAGCATATATAAGGGTCTTGTTTTTGTATCCACTCAGCCAGTCTTTGTCTTTTGGTTGGAGAATTCAACCCATTTATATTTAAGGTAATTATTGATAAGTATGATCCCATTGTCATTTACTTTGTTGCTTTGGGTTTGATTTTATAAATGTTTTCTGTGTTTCCTATCTAGAGAAAATTTTTTAGCATTTGTTGAAGAGCTATTTTGGTGATGCTGAATTGTCTCAACTTTTGCTTGCCTGTAAAGCTTTTGTTTTCTCCTAATCCTTGCTGGGTATCAGTTTTTCTGGGTTGTAGGTTTCTCTCCTTCATCACTTTAAATATACCCTGCCATTGTCTTCTTGCCTGAAGAGTTTCTATTGAAAGATCAGCTGTTATACTTTTGGGGATTCCCATATGTGTTATTTGTTGCTTTTCCCTTGCTGCTTTTGATATTTGTTGTTAGTGTTTGATCTTTGCTGGTTTGATTAATATGCGTCTTGGGGTGTTTCATCTTGGGTTTACCCTATTTTGGACTCTCTGGGTTTCTTGGACTTGGGTGGCTATTTCCTTCCCCATTTTAGGGAAGATTTCAACTATCATCTCCACAAGTATTTTCTCATGCCCTTTGTTTTTATCTTCTTCTGGTACACCTATGATTCAAATGTTGGGGCATGTAACATTGTCCTAGAGGTCTCTTAGGTTGTCCTCATTTCTTTTAATTATTTTTTCCTCTCTGCTTCATTTATTTCCACCATTCTATCTTCTACCTCACTTATCCTCTCTTCTGCCTCAGTTATTCTACTGTTGTTTCACTCCAGAGTGCTTTTGATCTTAGTTATTGCATTCAGTTCAGTTCAGTTCAGTTCAGTAACTCAGTCATGGCCGACTCTTTGTGACCCCATGAATTGCAGCACGCCAGGCCTTCCTGTCCATCACCAACTCCCAGAGTTCACCCAGACTCACGTCCATAGAGTCCATGATGCCATCCAGCCATCTCATCCTCTGTTGTCCCCTTTTCCTCCTGCCCCCAATCCCTCCCAGCATCAGAGTCTTTTCCAATGAGTCAACTCTTCACATGAGGTGGCCAAATTATTGGAGTTTCAGCTTTACCTTCATTCCTTCCAAAGAACACCCAGGGCTGATCTCCTTTAGAATGGACTGGTTGGATCTCCTTGCAGTCCAAGGGATTCTCAAGAGTCTTCTCCAACACCATAGTTCAAAAGCATCAGCTTTTTCTTCAGGACTCAGCTTTCTTCACAGTCCAACTTTCACATCCATACATAACCACTGGAAAAACCATAGTCTTGACTGGACAGACCTTTGTTGGCAAAGTAATGTCTCTGCTTTTGAATATGCTATCTAGGTTGGTCATAACTTTCCTTCCAAGGAGTAAGTGTCTTTTAATTTCATGGCTGCAGTCACCATCTGCAGTGATTTTGGAGCCCCCCAAAAATAAAGTCTGACACTATTTTCACTGTTTCCCCATCTATTTCCCATGAAGTTGCATTATTCATTATTAATTGACTCTTCTTTATTTTTTCTAGATTCCTGTTAAACATTTCTTGCATATCCTCAATCCTCATCTCTAGTCTATTCGTCTATAACTCCATTTTGTTTTCATGATTTTGAATCATCTTTACCATCATTATTCTCAATTATTTTTTCAGTTAAGTTCCCTACCTCTTCCTCTTTTATTTGGTTTGAAGGGTATTTATCATGTTCCTTTATCTGTTGACTATTTCTCTGTCTTTTTATTTTTTTTGGATTCTGTGTTTGGGGTGGCCTTTCTGTAGGCTGGTAGTTCATGGCTCCTCTTTATTGCAATATCTGCACCCTGTGGGTGGGGTTGGACTAGTCGCTTGTCAAGGTGCCCTAGTTGGTGGAGCTTGCACCTGTGTTCTGGTGAGTGGAACTGGATCTCTTCTCTCTGGAGTTCAGTGAAGTGTAGAGTAGTGAGTTTTGGGGTGTCTGTGGGTGTCTGTGCCATGGCTTTGGGCAACCTGTATTTTAATGCTCAGGTCTGTTTTCCTGTTTTTCTGGAGAATTAGCCTGGAATGTCTTAACAGGAATTTGTTGGCTCTCAGGTGGAGCTTGGTTTCAGTGTAGGTATGGAGACTTTTGGGTGAGCTTTTATCTGTTAATGGTCCCTGGAATCATGAGTTCTCTGATGTTCTCAAGTTTTGAAGTTAGGCTTCCTGCCTCTGGCTTTCAGTCTTTCTCTTACAGTAGCCTCAAGTCTTCACCATGCATACACCACAGAGGATAAAACATCTAGTTTAATGGTGAAACAATCCTCCACAGTGGGGAACACCCAAAGAGATTCACAGAGTTACATAGGGAAGAGAAGAGGGAGGAGGGAGATAGAGGTGACCAGGAGGAGAAGAGGGGAAGTGAAAAAAGGAAGGACCAGTCTAACCAGTAATCAGTTCCGTTAGTGTTCTCCACAGCCTAAAACACTCAGGGACATTCACAGAGTTAAGTAGAGAAGAGGAGGGGAAGGAAAGAGATAGAGGTGACCTGTGGGAGAAAAGGGAGAGTCAAAAGGGGAGAGGGCAATCAAGCCAGTAATAAAATCCCTAAGTGAAAATGAATAGTGAAGATTAGATTATTAAAGGTACAAAACTGATAACTAATACCAAAAAGCAAAGATTAAAAATCTAGAATAGAGGTTGTACTCTCAAAATTACACTATAAGAAATAAAAACCACAATCAGGTACCATTTCACGCCAGTCAGAATGGCTGCTATCCAAACATCTACAAGCAATAAATGCTGGAGAGGGTGTGGAGAAAAGGGAACCCTCTTACACTGTTTTTGGGAATGCAAACTAGTACAGCCACTATGGAGAAGAGTGTGGAGATTCCTTAAAAACCTGGAAATAGAACTGCCTTATGACCCAGCAATCCCACTACTGGGCATACACACTGAGGAAACCAGAATTGAGAGACACGTGTACCCCAATGTTCATCACAGCACTGTTTATAATAGCCAGGACATGGAAGCAACCTAGATGTCCATCAGCAGATGAATGGATAAGAAAGCTGTGGTACATATACACAATGGAGTATTACTCAGCCAATAAAAAGAATACATTTATATCAGTTCTAATGAGGTTGATGAAATGGAGCCTATTATACAGAGTGAAGTAAGCCAGAAAGAAAATCACCAATATGGTATACTAACACATATATATGGAATTTAGAAAGATGGTAACGATAACCCAGCATGCAAGACAGTAAAAGAGACACAAATGTATAAAACAGTCTTTTGGACTCTGTGGGAGAGGGAGAGGGTGGGACGATTTGGGAGAATGGCATTGACATATGTATAATGTCATATATGAAATGAACCTCCAGTTCAGGTTTGATGCATGATACAGTATGCTTGGGGCTGGTGCACTGGGATGACTCAGAGGGATGGTAATGGGAGGGAGGTGGGAGGGGGGTTCAGGATGGGGAACACGTGTATACCCGTGGTGGATCCATGTTGATATATGGCAAAAACAATACAATTTTGTAAAGTAATTAGCCTCAAATTAAAATAAATTAATTTATAATAAAAAAGAAACAAAATCAATCATAAAATTAATATGTATATTTATATGAAATTTACTTTAAAAATAGGGTCTTTTGTTTGAAAAGTAATGTCACAGTAATGCAAACCTATGCTCCAACCAGTAAAGCCGAAGAAGCTGAAGTTGAACTGCTCTATGAAGACCTACAAGACCTTATAGAACTAACATCCAAAAAGATGTCCTTTTCATTATAGTGGACTGGAATGCAAAAGTAGGAAGTCAGAAATACCTGGGATAACAGGCAAATTTGGCCATGGAATTTGCCAAGAGAACACACTGGTCATAGCAAACACCCTCTTCCAACAATACAATAGAAGTCTCCTCACATGGACATCACCAGATGGTCAACACCAAAATCATATTGATGATATCCTTTGTAGCCAAAGATGGAGAAGCTCTATACAGTCAGCAAAAACAAGACTGGGAGCTGGCTGTGGCTCAGATCATGAACTCCTTATTGCCAAATTCAGACTTAAATTGAAGAAAATGGGGGGAACCACTAGACCATTCAGGTATGAAAGTGCTGCACTCAATATGCCAGAAAATTTGGAAAACTCAGCAGTGGCCACAGGACTGGAAAAGATCAGTTTTCATTCCAATCCCAAAGAAAGGAAATGCCAAAGAATGTTCAAACTACCACACAATTGCACTCATCTCACATGCTAGTAAAGTAATGCTCAAAGTTCTCCAAGCCAGGCTTCAGCAATATGTGAACCATGAACTTCCTGATGTTCAAGCTGGTTTTAGAAAAGGCAGAGGAACCAGAGATCAAATTGCCAACATCTGTTGGATCATGGAAAAAGCAAGAGATTTCCAGAAAAACATATATTTCTGCTTTATTGACTATGCCAAAGCCTTTGACTGTGTGGATCACAAACCTGTGGTGGATTCATTTTGATATTTGGCAAAACTAATACAATTATGTAAAGTTTAAAAATAAAATTAAATTAAAGATACGTAGATGAAAAAAAAAAGAAAGAAAGAAACTGTG
>NW_011494626.1:49935-64015 GCF_000754665.1 Bison bison bison
TATATGCAGAGTACATCATGAGAAAAGCTGGACTGGAAGAAACACAAGCTGGAATCAAGATTGCTGGGAGAAATATCAATAACCTCAGACATGCAGATGACACCACCCTTATGGCAGAAAGCCTCTTGATGAAAGTGAAAGTGAAGAGTGAAAAAGTTGACTTAAAGCTCAGTTTCAGACAATGAAGATCATGGCATCCAGTCCCATCACTTCATGGGAAAAAGATGGGGAAACAGTGGAAACAGTGTCAGACTTTATTTTTGGGGGGGCTCCAAAATCATGGCAGATGGTGACTGCAACCATGAAATTAAAAGACGCTTACTCCTTGGAAGGGAAGTTATGACCAACCTAGATAGCATATTCAAAAGCAGAGACGTTACTTTGCCAACAAAGGTCTATCTAGTCAAGGATATGGTTTTTCCAGTGGTCATGTATGGATGTGAGAGTTGGACTGTGAAGAAGGCTGAGCGCTGAAGAATTGATGCTTTTGCACTGTGGTGTTGGAGAAGACTCTTGAGAGTCCCTTGGACTGCAAGGAGATCCAATCAGTCCATTCTGAAGATCAGCCCTGGGATTTCTTTAGAAGGAATGATGCTAAAGCTGAAAGTCCAGTACTTTGGCCACCTCGTGCAAAGAGTTGACTCATTGGAAAAGACTCTAATGCTGGGAGGGATTAGGGCCAGGAGGAGAAGGGGATGACAGAGGATGAGATGGCTGGATGGCATCACTGACTCGATGGACGTGAGTCTGGGTGAACTCCGGAAGTTGGTGATGGACAGGGAGGCCTGGCGTGCTGCAATTCATGGGGTCACAAAGATTCGGACACGACAGTGACTGAACTCAACTGAACTGACGGAGATGGAGGTAGTCTCTGGCTCACCATGAGAGAAAAGAAAATGAATGCTGAGATCTGAGGGAAAAACATGTATTAAACTTAGGTTTTGATTCCTTTTTTGAGGTGGCAATAAGACACTGAACTATGAAAAACTTCCGAGGTGGCTCAAATGGTAAAGAATCTCCTGCAATGCAGAAAATCTGGTTTCAATCCCTGGGTGAAGAAGATCTCTTGGAGAAGGAAATGGCAATCCACTCCAGTATTCTTGTCTGGGAAATCCCATAGACAGAAGAGCCTGGTAGGCTAGAGTCCATGAGGACATATGATTGAATGACTAATGCTTTCATACACTTTCATACAAAAAAAAAGGACATAATAACAGAAATAACTATGATGGTGTGGGCACTAGCCTAGAGCAAGATTGCTGGAGTGCAAAGTCAAGTTGGCCTTATTCATAAACATCACTACAAACAAAGCTAGTGGAGGTGATGGAATTTCAGCTGAGCTGTTTCAAATTCTAAGAGATATCGTTTTTAAAGTGCTGCACTCAATATGCCAGAGAAACTTGGCAAACTTAGCAGTGGTCACAGGACTGGAAAAGGTGAGCTTTCATTTCAGTCCCAAGGAAAGGCAATGCCAAAGAATGTTCAAATACCATACACATGTGCTAATTTCACATGTTAGCAAGGTAATGCTCAAAATCCTTCAAGCTAGGCTTCAACTATATGTGAACTGAGAATTTACAGATGTACAAGGTAGATTTAGAAAAAAGTAGCAAAACCAGAGATCAAATCGCTGTCACCAGATCATAGAACAAGCAAGATAATTTCGGAAAAATATCTACTTTTGCTTTATTGACTACACTAAAACTTTTGACTGTGTTGATCACAGAAAATTGTGGAAAATCACCTTACCTTCCTCCTGAGAAACCTGTATGCAGGTCAAGAGCAAAAGTTAGAATCATACCTGGAACAAAGGATGGGTTCACAATTGGGCAAGGAGTGTGTTGAGGTTATATCTTGTCACCCTGCTTATTTTACACATATGAAGGGTACACAATGTGAAATACTGAACTGAATGAATCACAAGCTGGAATCAAGATTGCCAGGTATGCAGATATGCATATAACAACCTCAGATATGCAGGTAACACTATTCTAATGGTAGAAACGAAGAGGAACTAAAGAACCTCTTGATAAGGGTGACAGAGGAGAGTGGAAAAAAGTCGGCATAAAACATTCAAAAAACAAAGATCAAGGCATCCTGTCCCATCGCTTCATGGTAAATAGATGGGGAAAAATTTGAAACAGTGGTGGATTTTACCTTCTTGGGCTCCAAAATCACTGTGAATAGTGACTGCTGTCACAAAATTATGATACTATCCCCTTGGAAGGATAGTTATGACAATCCTAGACAGTGTATTAAAAGGCAGAGCCATCACTTTGTCAAAATCTTGAAAATAGAATGAAGAAATGTAATGAACATTTAATAAGGACCTGAAATAAATAAAGAAAAGCAGCAATGAACAACACAATCACTGAAATTGAAAATACTCTAGAAGGAATCAATACAGAATAACTGAGGCAGAAGAATAGAAAAATGATCTGGAAGATAGAATGGTGGAAATAATTGCTGAAGAGCTGAATAAAGAAAAAGAATAAAAAGAATTGATGAGAGTCTCAGAGATCTCTGAGGAAATATTAAATGTACCAGCATTCAATTATAGTGGTCCCAGACAAAACAGAAGAATTTGAGAAAATTTTTGTAAAGATTATAGCTGAAAATCCTTAACTAGGGAAAGGAAATAGTCAATCAAGTCCTAGAAATGCAGGGGGTCCTATACAGTATAAACCCAAGGAGAAGCATGTCAAGACACACATTAATCAAACTAGTGAAAAGAAACACAAAGGAAAAAAACATTAAAATCAGCAAGGAAAATGTAACATACAAGGGAAATCCCATAAGGTTACCAGCTGATTTTCAGCAGAAACTCTGCAAGCCAGAAGAAAGTGGCATGATGTTTTTTAAGTAATAAAAGGAAAAAAACCTACAACCAAGATTATTCTATCCAGCAAGGATCTCATTCAAAATCAAAGAAGAAATAAAGTTTACAGAAAGCAAAATTTACGAAAAAGTTAAGAAAATTCAGCATCATCAAGCCAGGTTTACATCAAAGGCAAAAGGTACTTCTCTAGGCAGGAAATAACGTTCTTGCTGTTCAGTGGCTCAGTCGTGTCCAATTCTTTGTGACCCCATGACAGGTTTCCCTGTCCTTTACCATGTCCTGGAGCTTGTTCAAAGTCATGTCCACTGAGTTAGTGATGCCATCCAACCATCTCATCCTCTGTCACCCCTTCTCCTCCTGCCTTGCATCAGGGTCTTTTCTAATGAGTGGGCTCTTGAATCAAGGTAAATTGGACATGGTAAAAAAGTAGACTGTAAGATGGAACATCAACATTCTATGAATCAGTGAATTAAAATGGACCAGAATGCATACATCTAGGGCTTTCTTGGTGGCTCAGACAGTAAAGCATCTGCCTGCAATGTGGGAGACCCAGGTTTGATCCCTGGGTCAGGAAGATCCCCTGGAGAAGGAAATGGCAACCCACTCCAGTATTGGAAAATCCCATGGAGGGAGGAATCTGGTAGGTTACAGTCCATGGAGTTCCAAAGAGTGTGCATTTAAATCAGATGACCATTATATCTACTACTTTGGGTAAGAATCCCTTAGAATAAATGGAATAGCCCTTATAGTCAACAAAAGAGTCCAAAACGCAGTACTTGGGTGCAATCTCAAAAATGACAGAATGATCTCTGTTTCTAAGGCAAATCATTCAATATCATAGTAATCTAAGCTTATGTCCCAACCACTAATGCTGAAGAAGCTGAAGTTGACTGGTTCTATGAAGACCTACACAACCTTCTAGAACTGATGCCCAAAAAAGATGTCTTTTTCATCATAGTGGACTGGAATGCAATAGTAGGAAGTCAAGAGATACCTGGAGTAACAGGCAAGTTCGGCCTTGAAGTACAAAATGAAGCAGGGCAAAGATTAACAGAGTTTTGCCAAGAGAATGCACTGGCCATAGCAAACACCCTCTTCCTACAACACAAGAGACAACTCTATACATGGACATCACCAGATGCCCAATATTGAAATCAGATTGATTATATTCTTTTCAGTCAAAAATGGAGAAGCTCTCTATAGTCAGAAAAAACAAGTCCTGACTCACTGTGGCTCAGATCATGAACTCCTTTTTGCAAAATTCAGACTTAAATTGAAGAAATGAAGAAAAATCTCTAGGCCATTCAGATTTGACCTAAATCAAAATCCCTTATGATCACAGTGGAAGTGACAAATAGATTCAAGAGATTAGATTTGTTAGGCAGAGTGCCTTAGAACTATGTATGGAGGCTCAAAACCATCCCTAAGAAAAAGATGTGCAAAAAGACAAAATGGTTGTCCCAGAAGGCCTTACAAATAACTGAAAAATAAGAGAAACCAAAGACAAACACATGGAGATTAAAACATATGCTTCTAAACAGCCAACAGGTTACTGAGGAAATCAAAGGGAAAACTGAAAAATCACCTAGAAGCCAATGTCAATGAAAAAAATGATGGCCCCAGATTATGGGGTACATCAAAAGCAATTCTAAGAGGGAAGTTTATGACAATACTATCCTTCAAGAAATAAGAAAAACATCAAATAAAAAACTTCAACCTTACATCTAAATCAACTAGAAAGAAAAGAACAAAAATTCTCCAAAGTTAATAGAAAGAAAGAAATCATAAAGATCAGAGCAGACATACATGGAGAAGAATGAAGGAAACAATAGCAAAGATCAATAAAACTAAAAGCTGGTTCTTGAGAAGAAAAACAAAATTGACAAACTATTATGCAGATTTATTCAGAAAAAAAGGAAGAAGACTCAAATCAACAAAATTAGAAATATAAAAGGAGCCATTATAACAGAAAACATAGAAATGCAAAGGCTTATAAGAGACTACTGTGAATAACTATATGCTAATAGAATGGACAACCTGGAAAAAGGACAATTTCTTAGAAATGTACAACTTTTCAACACTGAACCAGGAAGAAATAGAAATTGTGAGCAGATCAGTCTCAAGCACTGAAATCAAAACTGTGATCAAAAATCTCCCCTGAAACAAAACTCCAAAGCCAGAGGGTGTCACAGGCAAATTCTATCAAACATTTAGAGAAGAGCTAATACCTATTCTTTTCATGCTTTCAAAAATTTGCAGAGGGAGGAACACCTCCAAATTCATTCTGTGAAGCCATCATCACCCAGACATGAAACCAGACAAAGACATCACAAAAAATGCAAATCAAAACCACAGTGAGGTACCAATTCATGCCAGTCAGAATGGCTGCAATCCGAAAGTCTACAAGCAATAAATGCTGGAAAGGGTGTGGAGAAAAGGGAACCCTCTTACACTGTTGGTGGGAATGCAAACTAGTACAGCCACTATTGAGAGCAATGTGTAGATTCCATAAAAAACTGGAAATAGAACTGCCTTATGACCCAGCAATCCCACTACTGGGCATACACGCCAAGGAAACCAGAATTGAAAGAGACACATGTACCCCAATGTTCATCGCAGCACTGTTTATAATAGCTAGGACATGGAAGCAACCTAGATGTCCATCAGCAGACAAATGGATAAGAAAGCTGTGGTACATATACACAATGGAGTATTACTCAGCCATTAAAAAGAATACATTTGAATCAGTTCTAATGAGGTGGATGAAACTGGAGCCTATTATACAGAGTGAAGTAAGCCAGAAAGAAAAACACCAATACAGTATACTAATGCATATATATGGAATTTAGAAATATGGCAATGATAACCCTGTATGCGAGATAGCAAAAGAGTCAGAGATGTATAGAACAGTCTTTTGGACTCTGTGGGAGAGGGAGAGTGTAGGATGATTTGGGAGAATGTCATTGAAACATGTATAATATCATATATGAAATGAATCACCAGTCCAGGTTTGATGCATGATACAAGATGCTTGGGGCTGGTGCACTGGGATGACCCAGAGGGATGGTAACGGGAGGGAGGTTGGAGGGGGGTTCCAGATGGGGAACGCGTGTATACCCATGGTGGATCCGTGTTGATGTATGACAAAACCAATACAATTTTGTAAATTAATTAGCCTCCAATTAAAATAAATAAATTTATATTAAAAAAAAAAAGAAAATTACAGGCCAATATCACTTCAAAAATCCTAAACAAAATACTGTTAAACAGAATCCAACAACACATTAAAAGGATCAAGGGGGATTTATCCCAGGGATGCAAGTTTTTTTTTTTTTTTAACATATGCAAATCAATCAATATGATACACCATATTAACTGAATGAAAGATAAAAATGACATGATAATCTCAATAGATGCAGAAGAGCTTTCAAAAATTCAACAAGCATTTATGATAAAAACTCTTCAGAAAATAGGCATAGAAGGAAGCTATCTGATCCTATACAACACAGCCACAGCAAACATTATTCTCAATGATGAAAAATGGACAGCATTTTCTCTAAGAAACAAGACAAGAGTGCCACTCTCACCACTATATTCAGCTTAGTTTTGGAAGTCTCACCATGGGAATCAGAGAAGAAAAAACTAAAAAAAAAAAATCCAGATTGTAAAAGAACAAGTACAACTCTCACTGCAGATGACATATTATACATAGAAAACCCTAAAGATACTGTCAGAAAATTACTAGAGCTAATCAATGAATTTAGTAAAGTCACAGGATACAAAATCAAAACACAGAAATCCCTTGCATTCCTATACAATAACAATGAAAAATAAGAAAAAAATTAAGGAGCAATCCCGTGCACCACTGCAACAAAAAGAATAAAAATACCTAAGACTAAACCTACCTGGGCTTCCCCCATGGCTCAGTAGTTCAGAATCTCCCTGGAATACAGGAGATGCAAGTTTAATCCCTGGGTCCTGAAAATCCCCTGATAAAAGAATGGAAACCCATTCCAGTACTTTTGTCTGGAAATTACCACGGAGAAGAGATCCTTACAAGCTACAGTCCATGCGGTCCCAAAAGAGTCAGACACAATTGAGTGATGAAACAACAACACCACAAACCTACCTATGGAGACAGACAAAAGACTTTCATACAGAAAACTATAACACAGTGATGAAGAAATCAAAAGTTGACACAAAGAGATGAGAGATATATCATGTTCTTGGATTGCAAGATCAATAATGTAAAAATGACTATACTAGCCAAATAAATCTAAAGGATCAATGCAAAGCCTATCAAATAGTTAATGGTCTTTTACATGGAACTAGAACTGAAAATTTCACAATTTGTATGGAAACAGTAAAGGCCCTGAATAGCCAAAGCATTGTTGAGAAAGAAAATGGAACTGGAAGAGTCAGCCTTCCTGACTTCAGACTATACTATAAACCTATAGTCATCAAGACAGTATACTTGTGGTATGAAAACAGAAATATACTTCAGTGGAACAAGATAGAATTAAACCATTGAAGAGATAAACCCATGCAGCTATGGACACCTTATCTTTGATAAAGGAAGCAATAATATACAATGTAGAAACGACATTCTCTTCAAAAATTTGTGCTGGAAAACTGGACAGTTCAGTTGCTCAGTCGCATCCAACTCTTTGTGACCCCATGGACTGCAGTATGCCAGGTTTCACTGTCCATCACCAACTCCCAAAGCTTGCTCAAGTTCATGTCCATTGAGTTGGTGATGACATCCAATCATCTCATCCTTTGTTGACCCTTCTACAGCTTGCTCAAGTTCATGTCCAATGAGTCGGTGATGCCATCAACCATCTCATCTTCTTCTGGGTTCATCTTCTCCTGCCTTTAATCTTTCCCAGCAACAGAGCCTTTTCTAATGAAGTCAGCTCTTTGCATCAGGTGGCCAAAGTATTGGAACTTCAGCTTCAGCATCAGTCCTTCCAAAGAGTACTCAGTACTGATAACAATTAGGATTGACTTGTTTGATCTTGTTTTTCAAGGGGCTCAAGAGTCTTCTCCAACACCACAGTTCAAAAGCATCAATTCTTCAGCACTCATCATTGTTTATGTTCCAACTCTCACATCCATGCATGACTCCTGGAAAAACTATAACTTTGACTAGATGGACTTTGTTGACAAAGTAATGTCTCTGCTTTTTAACATGCTGTCTAGGTTGGTCATAACTTTTCTTCCAAGTAGCAAGTGTCTTTTAATTTCATGGCTACAGTCATCATCTGCAGTGATTTTGGAACACAAGAAAATAAAGTTTATCACTGTTTTCATTGTTTCCTCATCTATTTGCCATGAAGTGATGGGATCAGATGCCATGATATTAATTGTTTGAAAGTTGAGTTTTAAGCCAGCTTCTTCACTCTCCTCTTTCAATTTCATCAAGAGTCTCTAGTTCTTCTTCACTTTCTGCCATAAGGGTGGTGTTATCTATATATCTTTGATTATTGATATTTCTCCTAGCAATCTTGATTCTATCTTATACTTCATCCAGCCTGGCATTTCACATAATGTACTTTGCATATAAGTTAAATAAGCAGGGTGACTGTATACAGTTTTAACATACTCCTTTCCCAATTTGGAATCAGTCCATTATTCCATGTCCAGTTCTAGCTGTTGCTTCTTGACCTGCATACAGGTTTCTCAGGAGGCAGATAAGGTGGTCTGCTATTCTGATCTCTTTAAGAATTTTCCAGTTTGTTGTGATCCACACAGTCAAAGGCTTTAGTGTAGTCAATGAAGTAGAAGTAGATGTTCTTCTGGAATTCTGTTGTTTTTTCTATGATCCAATGGATGTTGGCAGTTTTGATCTGCTTTCTCTGCCTTTTCTAAATCCAGCTTGAACATCTGGAAGTTCTTGTTGAAGTTCTGCTGAAGCCTACAAGGCACACAAAAATCACAGAGTAGAAGGACATGCATTCATCTTCTCCTGTGAGAACTCATAAATTGCAGCTGGCTGCTGAACAACCATTGACAGCAAAATGTTGGATCCCACCAAAAAAGGTACTCCACATGCAAGGACAAAGGAGAAGCCCCAACAAGATGGTAGATGGGGCAAAATCATGCTTAGAATTAAACCCCATATCCACCAGAGATGCTCAGAGGGCTCAAACAAAACCTTGTGCATATCAGGACTTAGGGACCCCGCAAGAGACTGAGCCAGACCTGCCTTTGAGTGTTTAAAGTGTCTTCTGCATGAGTCAGCAGTGGCCTGCTGTGGGGACAGGGGCCCTGGCTGCAGCAGACCTGGGAGATGCAGAATCCTGCATAATTCCTCTTGTAGGAGTTCACCATTAGCCCCACCATAGAGCTATTGAAAAGACTACCCACAAACTGCAGAACAATTATACCAAAGAAGCTCTCCCACTCCTGTGAAAGTTCTAGGGCCTACGATAGATTTCCCAAACTGGAGGTCCAGTAAAGAGACTGAGAACCCCCAGGGAATTTGAATTTGAAGGCCAGTGGGATTTGATTACAGAACTTCCACATGACTGGGGACACAGAGTCTTGGAGGGCACAAACAAAATCTTGTGCTCACCGGGACCAGGAAAAAGGAGTAGTGACCCCACAAGAGACTGTGCCAGACTTGCCTGTGAGTGTCCAGGAGTCTCTGGCAGAGGTGTGGATCAACAGCGGCCTGGCACGGGGTCAGAGGCACTGAATACAACAGTCCTGGGAGCCACAGCTTGCTAGCATAAGTCCTTTTGAAGGAGATCAATATTACTGTTATTTCCCCTACCACAATTTGGCTCAGGCCAAACTACAGGGAGGGAACACAGCCCCACTCATCAACAGAAAATTGGATTAATAATTTACTCAACATAGTCCCTCCTATGTCCATCAAAAAAAGACCCAGATTCCGCCACAGCCAGTCCCTCACATCAGGAAGCTTCCACAAGCCTTTTATCCTTGTCCATCAGAGGGCAGACAGAATGAAAACCATAATCATAGGAAACTAATCAAACTGATCACATGGCTCATGTCTTGTCTAACTCAATGCCATGCCATGTAGGGCCACCCAAGACAGACAGGTCATGGTGGAGAGTTCTGACAAAAGGTGGTCCACTGGAGAAGTGAGTGGCAAACCACTTCAGTATTCCTTCCTTGGGAACCCCATGAACAGTATTAAAAGGCAAAAAGATATGATACTTAAAGATGAACTCCCCAGGTTGGGAGGTGCCCAATATGGTACCAGAGAAGAGTGGAAAAATAGCTCCAGAAGTAAAGAAGAGGCTGAGCCAAAGTGAAAACAACACCCAGTTGTGGATGTGACTGGTGATGGAAGTCACCACTTTCCAATGCTGTAAAGAACATTATTGCATAGGAACCTGGAATGGTAGGTCCATGACTCATGGTAAATTAGAAGTGGTCAAACAGATGATGGCATGAGTGAACTTGGACATTTTAGGAAAACTGGACAGCAACGTGTAAAATAAGACATACAGATTCCTTCAAATAAGATATACAGATTGCCAATGGACACGTGAAAAGATGTTCAACATTATTCATAATAGAGAAAAGGAAATCAAAACTACAATGAGGTACCACCTCACACCAGTCAGAATTCCCATCATCAAAAATATACAAACAATAAGTGCTGGAGATGATGTGGAGAAAAGGGAACCCTCTTGTACTATTGGTGGGAATGTAAATTGATACATGGAATGTAAAGGGAACAGTAGTTTTTCTTATATATTTTTTAAATGGAACAATATGGGGATTCCTTAAAAAACAAGGAATAAAATTGCCATGTGACCCAGCCATCCTACTACTGGACATATACCTTGAGAAAATCACAACTCAAAAAGACACATATATTCCAATGTTCATTGCAGCACTATTTACAATAGCTAGGACATGGAAGCAATCTAGACGTTCATCAACAGACGAATGGATAAAGATGTTTGGTTCATATACACAATGAAACATTATTTAGCCATAAAAAGGAATGAATTTGAGTCAGTATTAGTGAGGTGGATGAGCCTAAGTTCTGTTGTACAGAATGAAGTAAGTCAGAAAGAGAAAAGCAAATATCATATATTGATGCAGATATATGACATCTAGAAAAATGATACCGTTGAACCTATTTGCGGGACAGGAATAGAGATGTGGATGTAAAGAATAGATTTGTGGACAAAGCAGGGGAAGGAGATGGTAGGGTGAATTGAGAGAGCAGCACTGAAACATATATATTACCATATGTAAAATAGCTAGTGGGAAGTTGCTATTTAACACAGAGATCCCAGCCCGATTCTCTGTGAGAATCTGGAGGTGTGGGTCAGGGTGGAGTGGGAGGTAGGTTCAAAAGGGAGGGGACATATGTATGCTTATGGTTGATTCACACTGTTGTATGGAAGAAACCAACACAACATTATGAAGCAATTATCCTCCAATTAAAAATAAAGTAAAAAAAAATATATCTGAGACTTTTAAAAGAGAAAAAAAAGAATTGGTGATCACAGATCAGCATAACAATATGATAATATTTTGAAGAAGTTTGAAATAGTATGGAAATTAGCAAATATGAGCAAATACTGTTGGAAAAATGATCACTAATGACTCATTCATCACAGGATTCCCACAAACCCTCAAACACAAACTCTGTGAATCACAATAAGATGAAACACAAGCACATGAGTTATGCTTGTACAGAGGGAAAAAAAAATGAAAGCCAAATGTATGTTAGAGTATTCAGCAAATAGAAAAGTGCTACCAAAATATGAGCTACCATTATTATTATTATTGTTATTACTATACATTCACACACTCAAATATATGACCTATATTTTTACATTGCAGAGTGCCACTGAGGATTGTTATATAGGGCTGTCAAATTATAATTTTCTGAATGTTTTTAGATGTAATTATTACACCCATTCATTTTCCTTCTTGCTTTAACCATCACCATCTCTCAGTTGGGTTACTACTAACTAATAGTGTCCTAACTAGTCCTACCCACTCATGTCCATTCTGTATGCTGCTGCTAGGCTGTCCCTTCTGCCATCAGATTTGATTTTATGATATTTCTGCTTTAAACATGAAAAGTTTTCCTATTGTGCTAAAGACAGAGATCAAGCATCTTAGCCTGGCCTGTACAGATCGTCCTTACTCTCCTTCTCTAATTCACTTCATTGCTTTCTACTTGCCTCCTCACACTCTCCACCATAGAAATAATGAACTAGTTACACGCTTGCAAAAACTTTCCGTGTCCTTACAGCTTTTGCCTTTACTGTTCCTCTGTCTGGACTGTCTTTTCCAACATCTGGACTACCTAGTGCTAAAGCAGAACAGACCAGATAGTAACATTCCCTTAAGCTTTACCAGTCAAAGCCAACACAACTTCCCATAAACTCCTGAATCTGTCCCTATTATGACACTGCATGGTTTACTTGCCCCAACTAAGTGAAAGCTGCTTGAGAACATGGATCATGTCCTTTTTTAATCTTATGTAATCAGAATTTAGCATGTCTGGCACAATTCTGATACACAGCAAACTGCTTCAAATAACATAGTAAATGAATAAAATACATGGATAAATAGAAAGGAGGAAAGGAAAGAAAGGAGGGAGAAAGTAAAGAAAAGAGTATACAAGGAAGAATGAAAAATTTATGTCCTCTTACTCAAGAAGAATATAAAAACTTAATAACCTTGGTTTTGGGGGTATGAAGATGGGATCAGAAGCATATGCTTCTGTAAGTTCCAAGTGTTATTTTTAGAGAAAATAAATTATAGTGTGTTTTTGTATAGCAAACTGTAAACCTATCACCTCCTGCTGTAAATCTGACCCTCCATGGAATAAATCTTTCCTGTAATCTCAGTGTTTTTCATAAGATAGTATTCTATCCTTTAGAAGAGTAAAATGATCTAATCTGTAGTTCCAAAACTTCACTTTTCAAAAAAAAAAAAAAAGATTATTGAAATTTATAGCTTTGGCCATGGCAAAATGGCATTTATGTTTTTCAGAGTTAAAATGAAATAAAATATATAACTTGTTGGATTTTGCTTTCATGACAAATAGGCACTGACAAATACATACCACATTACCATCCTTGATTGCTCTGATGGAACTCATTTTCATCTTGTGTTCCTCTAATTACATGAAAATTGCATACTTTTTATTCATGACACATTTTGCACAGCTTTAGCAAAAGGTTGTGAAGAGAGGGAAAAAAAAAAAAACATTTATCAGTTTGCACCCCTTTCACAGTGGCAATTGATCATCTTCCCAGCAATCAATCTTTCTTTATGGGCCTACTTTTCTCCACTATTGTTGTAACCAAGTGGTAGCAGAAAAGCACTGTACACAAAAAAATATGGTGGAAGTTTTTAGATGTTTTTCTTTGCTCTTAATAGGTGAGATTTAGGATGCCCTTGCTTTCCAGTGATTTTTTCTGAGTTGTTTTCTCTGCTCTTGGTTCCCCTCTCTGCTTGGATTTGAAGCTTTCACCATAGAAAGAGAAGCAGGACTCCTGTCTAAGAATTCTGGCCCCCTTTATTTCTCATTCAAACTACTTTACATTTACAGAGAATATTCAACATTTGAAAGCACTTTCTTATCAATTTTGTTCATTTTAGTTCCATAATTAAATGGGATATATTTAGAGAGGATCATTTTAATTCTCATTTTAAAGATGAGGAAATTGAATGATTATATGACTTGTGACTTGCCTAAATTGATGTGATTTATTTGTTTTGAATCTTGCAGTTAACTCAGAAGTCCTGGCTTCCAGTCCCAGCTTTTCCCAGAGGATTTGGCTTCTCTTTAATAAAGACTTGGGAAAATAATTTTTCTGCTACCTATCCT
This sequence comes from Bison bison bison, assembly GCF_000754665.1. Lineage (NCBI taxonomy): Eukaryota > Metazoa > Chordata > Mammalia > Artiodactyla > Bovidae > Bison > Bison bison. Next base: position 63,618 of record NW_011494626.1, read on the forward strand.
TAAAATGCATACAAAGAAGACACAAATAACAAATACCACAGCAAATTATAGGCAATCAATTGGGTGTTTCTTTTCCCATTCTTTATTTCTATTCTTTGTGAGAAAGAAGGCATTGGCATTCACAGGAAGGTCAGCATCATCGTATTTAACTCGGAAGGGATTGTAGAAGGCACATCTCATTCCCTGAAAATAATGACAAATTATGCAATTTTTGTTTTACCCAACTAGATTGAAAATGCCTGGGGAATAGCCAAGCTGCCTGGCAAAGGGAGGCATTTGGTGTTCGGGGCTTTTGAGCCGAGGGAGTGGCACTGTTTTTCAAAAAGGTGCAGGCTCCTAAAGCCTCCCTCGATTCCCTTGTTTGGACAGGCTCAGCACCTGAACAACTTCGGGAGAAC
>NW_011494626.1:64115-70903 GCF_000754665.1 Bison bison bison
GGAGAACAAAGCTTCCGTCTGGACCGAAGGGCAAGAGAACTGGTCGCCCGTGGAGCCGCAGATAACAAGACTCTGATTCCCTTTGAAGCACTGGTGTTCTTCTTAATCACCTGGCAAAGTCTTAATTTAAAGAGGGTCTCTAAGACAAGCAGGGGATCTCAAGTATAGTTGACTTTCATATCCAATCTACTTAACTTTCATCAGGTTTATTAAAATTGGTGATGTGTTCATTGTGAATCCCTTTGTATGTGGATATGAAGCACTGCCTTTAGGGTCTCCCTTGCTACTCTGCTTGGTCCTGCAATGCAGTCACATTGCTGCTTTGCCATGGTGTCATTATTTCTAGGGATAAATACTGTGATGTCAGGCATACTGGATTATAATTGTTGCAGGGTAAATGCAAGGGGACTTTAGGTTCTAATAATGCCTAATTAGATGACAACAAATGCATTGTGTGATAGCTAAAAAACACAAGTCTAGGAAGTATTGCATTTTTCATCATTGGATATATACATGTATTGATGCCCTTCATATCTTTACTTGTATGAAGTAAATATTCTAGAGGAATTATCTTACTCTTTTTGAAAGGTACCTGAATGACTTACTTTGGGGAAATACACATAATTCATAAAGCTATAGGCTCAGGATTAATAGTCAGTTTCATACAGTGCATGGAGAATGTGACCGTAATTCAAGTATACACACTTCACCTAAATGCACTATTTTTCAAAAAAGTGAGGGGATGCGTGATCTCTTGATTTTATACTCAGAAAGTAGGCATGTGTTGGGAAAACAAGAAACACAGGGGAGTTCTTCCCATAAAGAATTTGTATTTTATGTGAGGTAAATAGAATCATCTGAGAATGCATCTGTAAAAATAGAATTAGGCATTAAAGAAGACAATGGGAAATCAGAGTAAGACAATTTTAGTCAAAGAAATAGGTAGCAGTATTCAAGGGATTGTAGTGTGAGATCAACTTTAAAAGTTCCATAGAGTACCAAAGAGAGGGATGTGGATGGTATGTCCTTAGGGTTAATGAACTAAGAGAGAAAATGTGTGTAGGAATAGACCAGCAGTTTCTACTGGGGACTCAAACTATGTTATGAGGGAAGTTAAAACAAACTCTGGGGAAATGGAGAATTAAATCTAGGCAATTATCAGATTGGAAGTTAAAGATGGTGTTTCACTATTAATTCTGAGTAAAGTCTGTTTGTGTGTGTGCCTGTGTAAGTGTACATGCACACACATATCAAAGTCCTTGCCTCTTATCGCCTCATTCTAGATTTTCTTGAAGTTCTACACTCAAATACAATCCGTTGGTTCATGATCCATATTCCAAAGTGTTCCTCTTCCTCCATCATATCAGTCTTTCCCACTGGGGCTTGTTGCCAGTTGATAGGGCAGGAAAAGACCAACAACATGAGTTTACACCAAGTTGTATATCGAAGACTGCAGTAATGCATGACACTTCTCCCAAGACTTTTCAGATCTATGAAAGGGTATTCCTAACTCAAAGAACCAGTGGAATGTCCCTTCAAAGAGTGAGCAACTGAGGAGCACATTTGGGGGTCAAGAGGACATCCCAGTCTCACTCAATTCTCTCCATATAAATGGCTGTCTCCACACTGAAATTCACCTTAGGACAGAATAGGACTTATTTTTCAGCCCTGTAATTCGGAGGCCTGTAAACATTCACAGGCCTGTAAACAATGATGCCTGTCACATTGGGGGTTGGGAGTAGAAAGATGAGTGGGGAATGCGGTGCTCACAAAATCCCATTTAGGGAATTATTTATTATTCTGGTTTGTAGTTTATGCTTATAGCATCTGTAATAAATAAACACGCTCGAGAAGAAAGCACAACTTAACAAGGAGTAGATGAGATTGAATGTGACGACTCCAGCCCTGAACAAGAGTCACTGGCCCATTAAATGAATGTGTACAGTTACTTCTTAATGCTTTCCCTAAGTAATCAATTTCTGAAAATACCAAATAATTTTAAAACAACCCTGTCTGACCTCACTCTCCAGTGATGCTGCACCAGCCCTTGCTGATTTGCCTACCTAGTTTTTAATCAATCAGGTTTGACATTTGTGGTTGTGCGTTTCTTTCCTTTGCCTACTCCTGCACCTTTTCCCTTCCCTTGGCAATATTAAATGGTACCTGCCCTCATTCAAGGTTAGGGGCCCAAAATATAGCTTAATATTTATAGGTTTGGACATCTTTTGAAATAGCAGTGGAGGAATCTAAATGCCATTGCAAGAGGCTAAACATTCTGATGATGTACTTGCATTTGATTTCTATCCAGGTCAAAAGACCCAGGATGCCTAGAGTCTGAGCACAGATGGAACTTGAAGAAGAGAAACGGTCAGCCTCAAATATTGTCTATCAGACTTTCAAATCAAATGTGATTCAGGGAAAAGGGTAAAAAAAAATCCTATTCGAGCCTTCTTTCTCTTTTTGACTACTAAGTAAATTCTCCAGGTCAAAAGAAATATTTGTAGTTTCCTAGCTTGTAGGAGATAATATTTTTGAATGAGTTTTATATATTCTCTTTTTAAATATAAAATGCCTTCCTATTTGATTCTTCTTGATCTCCACTCTCTCTTAGTCTTTTCTTCCTTTCTTTGTTGTCCTCAACCTCTAACTCCCTCTCTTCCTTCCTCTTGTCATCATCTTTGTTTTGAAAATAAGTATATGCATTAGGTTTGGGTTAAATATTTGTGTCCCTCTGCAAAATTCATATGTTGAAACCGAATCTCCAATATAACAGTGTTTGGAGGCCTTTGGTAAGTAATTAGATCATGAGGGTAGTGCCTCCATGAATGACGTTAGTGCCTTATAAGAGGCCCAGAGAGTCCTCTCACCACATTCTGCCATGTGAGAACACAGAGATGATGACCATCTATGAACCAGAAAGTAGGCCCTTGCCAGACACTGTATCTTCCAGCACCTTGGCCTTAGACTTACCAGCCTCCAGAATTGTCAGAAATAAATTTATTTTGTTTGTTAGTGACCCTGTGTATGGTATCTTATAGTACTAGCCTAAACAGACTAAGTCAGAATAACAGTATACCTTAGAAAGTATTCAGATTAAGTCAGAATAATTATGTATCTTACTCCCAGAATAATTGGGTTTTGGGAAAAGGAGTTACCATAGAAAATTATGAGAGTTCATGATTTCATACTGGGAAGGAGGATGGGTCCAAAATTAGTAAGATCAATTTAGTAATAGTAATAAGATTAAAAGTGATGCTCTGCTAAAAACATTAAAATGCTTTAGATAAAGGAAGAAATTGCTTTGACAAATAAGGAGATGGCAATTCAGTAAAAAATATTGTATTCTTAAGAAGTGAGTTGCTAATAAGTGAAAAATTAATTGTGACAATATGTGATGTGACAATATAGGAGTAAATGGTTGTCAAACCCTGGATCACACAGAGGTTCTATGTTTGTTCTAAAATTGCTAGAAAGAATGGGCTAAACTTTTTGCCCATTCAATATACACAGCCTTAACAAGCATTAAAAGTAAGTCTGGGGGCACACCCAGGTTGGGATATAGCTAAAATGACTTCTAGAATAAAGTAATGATGTGGATGTGATTTATCCAAAATAATGAATTCAGTTCAGTTCAGTTCAGTCGCTCCATCGTGTCTGACTCTTTGCGACCCCATGAATCGCAGCACACCAGGCCTCCCTGTCCATCACCAACTCCTGGAGTTCACTCTAACTCACATCCATCGAGTCGGTGATGCCATCCAGCCATCTCATCCTCTGTTGTCCACTTTTCCTCCTGCCCCCAATCCCTCCCAGCATCAGAATCTTTTCCAATGAGTCAACTCTTCACATGAGGTAGCCAAAGGACTGGAGTTTCAGCTTTAGCATCATTCCTTCCAAAGAAATCCCAGGGCTGATCTCCTTCAGAATGGACTGGTTGGATCTCCTTGCAGTCCAAGGGACTCTTAAGAGTCTTCTCCACACCACAGTTCAAAAGCAGCAATTCTTCAGTGCTCAGCTTTCTTCACAGTCCAACTCTCACATCCATACGTGACCACTGGAAAAACCATTACACTAGGCCAACTATCAATGGCAACAATCCACATAAGGTTCGTATAAAATGTCACCCAAATAAGAAGCTGAAATAGGTGATAAACTAGAGCAGGAATCAGCTAACCCCAGCCTGTGGATTGAATCCAGCTGTCTGAGTAAATTTATGTAGTTTTTGAAGTTATTGGTTCAATACTTTTTAGTGGTTTAAAAACATTTCTTTTGTGACACCAAAAAATTATGTGAAATTTAATTTTCAGTGTGCATAAAGATTTATTAGATCATCTCCATGTTGTTTTTTTAAAAATCTATGGCTGCTTTCATGCTATAGAGGAAGAATTTAGTTGTTGCAACAGAGAGTATATGGTCTGCAAAGCCTAAAATATTTTCAACTTCTAATCCATGGGTTCTGATTTTTGGAGATGTTGGATCCTTGTATCCATATTTAATTCAATCTAGCAGGTATTTATTGAAAGTCTACTATTTCCAGTAATACTGTAATATTTGAACTTAGATTGTTATTGTTGTTCTTTTGTGAATTCATTATTATAAGCCTTTATCATGGATAAATAACAATTATTATAAGCCTTTGGAATGATACAAATGATACAAAGAGTTAAACCTTTGGCATCTATGTGAGTTTTCAGGGTTCAGATAAAGTCAGGGTGTGGTAAAAGAAGTGCATGCTCTGAATTTTGGACAAGAGGTGTCAGAAAACATGGCACCTGCCAGTAGCGAGAACACATTGATATGATCCAAACATGGGTTATGTGCAGACTGGAAAGGCAAAACTAAGGCTAAAAGAAAAAATCAATCTGACCAGATGATGAGGAACTTTCAAGTGATGCTGAGAATGTGACTTTTGCTTGTGGTGAAAGGATGATTTTTTAAATTTTAGATCCATTGTGAAGGAGAGTAAAATTGATATGTTTTAGAGAAAGGATCAATGACCTTAGCTACAACTTGGTGTGGGTGATGAGGAGACAGATGCAGGGTGGGTCCTGGATAGGATAACTGCATGGATGATGGTGAGTCAGTGTAGGGAGAAAGAAGATGAGGAGAAGAGGTCTATCGTGTAGATTTCATTGGCCCACAGAACATTCACAGCACAGAATAAAGCACAGGAAAGAGGTATGTCTAAGTGAATAAGAAGGGTTGAGAATTCTCACTGCATAATGGGAGCTGAAGTCATGGGGGAATGGGACTACCAGGGAAAGCAGATTAGGTGCAAAGAAGGGGAAGTAATTAGAAAAATAATACTATTAAAGAGTTCTCAAAGGGATATGACACCAAATCTTCCTTAAGCCTCCTTAAGATTTAAGACCTTGTGGCATTGAGAATATGGCTATGTGCCTAAGTGCACAAGCAAACCGGGAAAATATTTGTAAATGGCTACATTTGTTGTTGTTTAGTCACTAAGTCATGTCCAACTCTTTTGAGACCCCATGGACTGTCGCCCACTAGAATCCTCTGTCCATGGGATTTCCCAGGCAAAAATACTGGTGTGGGTTGCCATTTTCTTCTCCAGAGGAGCTTCTTGACCCAGGGACTGAACTCATGTCTCCTGCATTGCAGACATTCTTTATCTCTGAGCCACCAGGGAAGCCCCAAATGGGTACATGCCTGTCCCCAAAGATGACTGTAGCCACATTCATGGCTTTGGTGAGACTCCTTCCTATATTCCTGATTCCCTAATTATAAGCTTAATTTCCTAAAGCTAAAAATAAAAACCTTATACAAAACAGGCTAATAGGAACTTGCCCACTCATCCTGGGACAGCGACCTCTCCTCCAGTCCCAATTAGTTACATTGTCCTTTCTTGATTCCTCCCCCTGTTTCAGAAGCTGATCATATTTTGTTTTCCACCATCTCCCTTTATGTCTTCCTTTGCCAGTTGCTAAGCACTCCCTTGTTGCTAAGTGGGATATGAGCACTTAATTTACTCCATTCTTTTTTCTCGTACCAGATTTTAGAAATTGCAGATCCTGTTTAATCAATGTGTAAATGCAATGCTTTTGATGTATTTTTCCTAAGAGCAATATTTTGATCATTCTTAATGATACTTAATGAAGTCACCACATGATTTCTGATTGTACCTAATTGAAGCTTGTGACTTGCATTTCAATATTATCATCTTTCAGCTTTAGGTCTATGAGATGAAATTTTTTCAGGGCCCAAAAATATTAGAAAACATGAAGAATTTATGTTTTATTTTAAATCAAAAATTATTCCAGAATCAATGTATATGCATGTGAATGTTTATGCTTAAATGGAAACTGAAATTTCTAAAAATGAGTTTTATATGTTGATGATAAAGGGAACAACCTCTTTATAAAGATGAAGTTTAACCACTAGTTTTAAGTCTGATAAAGAAATCTAAAGGCCTTTACTAATAATACTTTTATATAAACCCTATGCTGAAGGAACCATATGCTCAAGGAATCCAACACAAAACAAATCTGAAACCAAGTCTGTCTAAAACCAAGTTCCTCTATTTATGATTTATGATTAACTTCTCTATCAAAATGTTATTTCCTTTATTGTTCAACATCTGTGCCCCTCAAGATTGAGGAGTATTAAAGAAGAGAAGGGATTGAAACTGAGCAGGAACTGGCCGTCCCAGGTATAAAAGCCAAAAGCCTTTTTCTGTGTCCCTCAGTTCTTGTTTGTAGGAAAAAGGTTTCAGCCTCCTAGAGCTTCCCTGAGTTCCAAAGGGCAGATACAAACCGTTACTTATTATA
>NW_011494626.1:71003-73824 GCF_000754665.1 Bison bison bison
GAGGGCTGCTGCTAAGTTGCTTCAGTCCTGTCTGACTCTGTGCGACCCCACAGACAGCAGCCCACCAGGCTCCTCTCTCCCTGGGACTCTCCAGGCAAGAACACTGGAATGGGTTGCCATTTCCTTCTCCAATGCATGAAAGTGAAAATTGAAAGCGAAATTGTTCAGTCGTGTCCGACTCTTAGCAACCCCATGGACTGGAGCCCACCAGGCTCCTCTGTCCATGGGATTTTCTAGGCAAGTGTACTGGAGTGGGGTGCCATTGCCTTCTCCAAGAATGAGGGCATGCAGAAACAAAGGAAAGGCATCAAAATAATAGTGCAGCAATGGATTGGGGTCCAGATTCCTCTTCAGGAGATATCTCTGAATTATTCTATGAGAATGAAGACCCCCACCCAGGTAGAGGATAGTAACTTCAGGCAGAGCATAAGTACTTGGGCCTTGGCTGGTTGGAACCAGAAGACTGAGAATTGAGACTCTGGGAACACTGTCCTGTTACCTCACTACAAACCAATCAGAAGAAGGTCACACACCATAAGGACCGCCTCCTCACCAATTTTGCCTATTAAAACTCTTTCCCCAAAATCATCTGGATTTTAGGTTTCTGAGCTTGAACTGCCCTGTTTTCATTGCCTGGTCCTGCAATAAACCTTTCTTGGCTCCAAACTCCAACTCCAAAGCTTTAGTTTGTTTAGCTACACAATACACCCTGACTCTTGAAAAAGATAATGAATTGAGTATTTATCTTTCTTGAAGTCTCTTTTAGAGACCCAATCTCAATGATTAAGTGCCCAGAAGCCATGATATCAAAATTTTAACTAGCCCCAAACTTAATCTCATGCTGTTAATTTTGCTTCTCCTTCATCAAAATGAGTCCATCATATAACCCATTCCCCCAGGGTCCTTTTCTTTGCTATAAGACAGTGGGTGGTAATGGCTTAATCAGAGACAATAACCCCTGCTAATATGTTAACTATATAATATATGAATCTTCCTAGCATAACACATTAGCCTTGACCCAGCTTTAAAGAAAGCTCTACTAGATACCCTTAAGGAATAATACCATTACAGCAACTTAACCTCATGGCAAGCCAGTGGGGGAGCTACTTAAGGACAGCTTTTAACATCCTTGATATCATATGGTTTTCTCCATATTGGGTAAATTGTAGAAATAAATAGCAATCATGGTGCTAAAAAATCAATTCTCCTAGTTTCTTCTACTACCTCTCTCAGGAATTTCCATGAAGAATCATAAAGCATACCAAAGCATAGATTGTGCAAAATATCCTTGTAAGTATAGAGAGACCACCAGAGTCAAAGGAGGAAAATGCTTATATCATCAACATCACTTTTCTTCTTTGTGCTTTTCCTAGAAATTAAAGGTTTATTAAAACATAGGTAATAAATATGCATTTTTAAATCAACTAGGGAGAATGTTGGCAATTCTTCCCATGTTATAAATAAGGTAATTAAGGCCCAGATAATTTAAATAAAGTTAGGAAATTTAGTAAATATGAAAGCTGAGACTCAAATTCAAGACTTTTATTTACAAGGCTGGGGCTTCTGTTTATACAAATATTTACCATCTTACTCCTCAGAGAGTTTGGTGAAAACCAGATATAACTGTTCACTGAAAAAAATGACAAAGCCTAAATTTATGAATTGTTTTATTTGGTGGATTACTGAAAACTTAATCCAGGTTAGAGCCTCTCAGATAGCTCTGCAGACTCTTTTGAAGAGGTAGAGGAGAAGCTATAATATACAGGAAATTTTTAAAAAAATAAAATCCCAAGTAGTCAAATACCAAAAGATTGCTGCTAAAGAAAAGCAAACATTTCAAATTAATGAATTTAACATTTTTTCTGTATATGGGAAAATGCAAGTATCTGAACTTAATGAAATTATTCATGTGATATTCACCTTAACTATCTAGGGCCCTTGTCCTGTTTTGTTTTTTTGTTTTTTTTTCTCCATCCTTAATCCCTTCAGGTTGCACCATCCAAGTGGCTGCAGTGGCTGATGCCTTGAAAATGCAACATCCTTTGCTTATTTATATGGTGACGTTCTTTGTCCACAAATCATCCCAAACGCCGTGCTCGATTTCTGGAGCACTGACTCTCACCCTCAGCTCCTTCCAGTCTCTGTCCTTCAAACTCCCCAGAGAAGACATTATGTGATATCATTGTAAGAGGTGGTTAGACACTATAGTTTGCCTAGCAATAGTAGTCTAGTAGTCATAGGAGTATAGAATAACTATTAACATCCTTATCATTGCTTGGATATGCATTTGTAGATTAGGTTAAGATTATACTGAAGAAAACATTTCAGCTCCCAAACAGTCCCACTTATGGACTTTAAAAAGTAGCCTGATTATGACTTAGGAGATGCCAGCATTAAATAGTATTCTTATCAAGGCACATAGAATATTGATACAAAAAGTCTGTTATGACCCAGAGCAAACACTCTAAATAAAAGCATTGTAAGAATTCAAGAAAGGAAGCAAATACTTACCACATTTAAGGCTTTACAAATGTATATATATACATGGGTTACCTTATTTGATCTTCCCAATAAAGGTAGGAGACTAGTATTATTCAGTTCAATTCAGTTCAGTTGCTCAGTCGTGTCTGACTCTTTGCGACCCCATGAATTGCAGCACACCAGGCCTCCCTGTCTGTCACCAACTCCTGGAGTTCACTCAAACTCATGTCCATCGAGTTGGTGATGCCATCCAGCCATCTCATCCTCTGTTGTCCCCTTTTCCTCCTGCCCCCAATCCCTCCCAGCATCAGTCTTTTCCAATGAGTCAACTCTTATACAA
>NW_011494626.1:74191-86572 GCF_000754665.1 Bison bison bison
CTTCGTTTTCTGAATGTTGAGCTTTAAGCCAACTTTTTCACTCTCCTCTTTCACTTTCATCAAGAAGCTTTTTAGTTCCTCTACACTTTCTGCCATAAGGGTAGTGTCATCTGCATATCTGAGGTTATTGGTATTTCTCCCGGCAAACTTGATTGCAGCTTGTGCTTCTTCCAGCCCAGCGTTTCTCACGATGTACCCTGCATATAAGTTAAATAAGCAGGATGACAATATGCAGCCTTGACGTACTCCTTTTCCCATTTGGAACCAGTCTATTATTATCTTCATTTTACAAATGAGGAAACTGGCACTTCAAAGGTAAACAAACAGCTCAAGTCAACTGGGAATTAAGTGATCAGGGCAAGATTTGAAGCCCAGCATCAAACTTCTGAACACAGACTGCATTCATCCTCCCTAGCCTTGCCTCACATTCACTCAGATTAAGAGCTGGAATCCAACTGGGAAGAAATAAGAAGGAACATTTGTTAAAAATTCTTATAATCTACTATGAGAGAGGAGTGGAACATTGTTTAAAGTACAGTAGGATTAAGTGTTCTCATATTGTGCAAATGCAAAGACTTTATTAATTGGTCATTACTGATTTAGAAGCAATTCTCCAATGTGTTTTATTGGTTAATATTTTTCTCAGCTCTGTGAATAATTATTTAGAACCTCTCAAACTTCAATTTTTATCACTTTGGTAATCTGCTAAAAACAAATTCTGGTTCAGTAGATCTGAGATGGAGCCTGTGAAGTAAGTGAAACTCATTCAGTCACATGTGACTCTTTGTGAACCAATGGAGTATAGCCTGCCAGGCTCCTCTGTTCATGGAATTCTCCAAGCAAGAATACTGGAGTAGGTAGCTGTTCCATTCCTCCAGGGATCTCCCCAATCCAGGGATTGAACCAGGGTCTTCTGCATTGCAAACAGATTCTTTAGAAGCTGAGCTACCAGGGAAGCCCTTCCCTGGTGGCTCAGAGATGGAACCTAAGAGGCTGCATTTCTAACAAGTTTTCAGATGATGCTGATACTGCTGGTCCACAGGTCACACTTTAAGGACCAAGGCTGTAGAAGACAGATTATTCTAGCAAGCAGATGATGGAAAATAAGTTGATGTTGTTCAGTCGCTCAGTCATGTCCAATTCTGCGACCCCATGGACTGCACCACGCAGGCTTCCCTGTCCTTCAGTATCTCCTGGAGCTCACTCAAACTCATGTCCATCGAGTCGGTGATGCCATCCAACCATCTCATCCTCTGTTGTCTCCTTCTCCTCCTGCCTTCAGTCTTTCCCAGAATCAGAGTCTTTTCAAATGAGTTGGCTATTTACATCATATGGCCAAAGTTTTGGAGTTTCAGTTTCAGCATCAGTCCTTCAATGAATATTCAGAGTTGATTTCCTTTAGGATGGACTAGTTTGATCTCCTTGTTGTCCAAGGGACTCTCAGGAGTCTTCTACAGCACCACAGTTTAAAGGCATTGGTTCTTTGGTGCTCAGCCATTTTTATTGTCTAGCTCTCACATCTGTACATGACTACTGGAAAAACCATAGCTTTGACTAGACAGACCTTTCTAGGCAGAGTAATGTCTCTGCTTTTTAATATGCTGTCTAGGTTTGTCATAACTTTTCTTCCAAGGAGCAAGAGTCTTTTAATTTTATTTCTGTAGTCGTGATCCAGTTATTTTGGAGCCCAAGAAAATAAAGTCTATCACTGTTTCCATGGTTTCCTCATCTATTTGCCCTGAAGCGAAGGGATCAGATGCCATGATCTTCGTTTTTTGAATGTTGAGTTTTAAGTCAACTTTTTCACTCTCCTCTTTCACTTTCATCAAGAGGCTCTTTAAGTCCTCTTCACTTTCTGCCATCAGAATGGTGCTATCTGCATATCTGAGGTTATTGATATTTCTCTCATCAGTCTTGATTCCAGCTTGTGCTTCATCCAGTCTGGCATTTCCCATGATGTACTCTGCATATAAGTTAAATCAACAGGCTGACAGTATATAGCCTTGACGTACTCTTCTTTCCCAATTTTGAAACAGTCTGTTGTTCCATGTTTGGTTGTAACTATTGTTTCTTGACCTACATACAGGTTTTGCAGGAGGCAGGTTAGCTGGTCTGGTATTCTCATTTGTTTAAGAATTTTTCTCGGTTTGTTGTGATCTACACAGTCACAGTAGTAGAAAACTAGTAGAAGAATGAATTCTTGAGCTGTTTCAATTACAAAAAGTTTAAATGACCTTAAGATTTTGAAACCACCTTAAATACATGCAGTACTGTGCCCCAACTAAAAAGATAACATTTAATTGAGAAGAACACATAGGAAGTGTTCAGGGCCTTGCTTAAAAACAATTAATAAGTGAAAAAACTGATTTCTTAACAAACTGTCTCAAAGTCTCTTAACCTGTGACTGGTCCAGCTGGGTTCTAAACCCATTTAGATTTGACTTTAGAGTTAATTATCACACCTACTGTGAAACTCTCTCTGAAAGTTCATAGATTGGGGCATGTGTGTACACTCTTTATCCTAGGACATGGAAGGTTATTCAAAAGGCTAACAGCATGAGAGAGGAGAAATGAGGTGGCATAACGCCAAGAGAAAATAAACATAAAATAAAATTCAATAATAGTTATGTTGAGCCCTTGCACTCACACTTACCAGATTGCATCTAGAGTGTTATATTTATTTATGAGTCACAGTTTAGGTAGGATATTCACAACATGAAATATGTTCAGATAAGAGGAAACATCATTTTGGAGGCTGTGGAAATGTCATAAGAGCTACTGAAAGAACCAGTGATATTTGGATTGGAGGAGAACATGGTTACTCAGGAAAGTGAGAACAAACATTGACAATACAGTTTAGCAGAAGACAGTGAAGAAGGAAGAATTATTCTATGCATGTTCAGAGAATACCATTAACTAATGCATGGAGGTTGTAGCAAAACGATTTTCACCTGAGTATGAAATATCAGCATTGGAAGTACTCAACCAGAGCCCCACCAAAGCTCTTCTGATAATCACACAGTTGAGATACAAATCCTTTGTGATAGGTAGGATTGGATGACCTACAAAGATTTACTTCTAAGTCTTCCTGTTTAAATTTTATGAACTTTAGAATCATATGGCTGATTCTCTCCACAATATTGTACTTGAGAACCAGTTCAGCTGCCAGAAGAAGTTTAACAAATAATTCTGTTATTTAGTTACACATCTTGAAAGATGTTGAAGGAGGTCTAATTTATGACCCACTGGGAAAAAAAAAAGCAAAAAACAAAAACTGTAAAACTCACTCCCCTTTTCTTCAATCCGTTTATACCTCATAACTATTAAAAATTTCCCACATACTGTAACCACAGATATTTCTGCTCCAGATGGGTCACTAATGGCACCTGGTTTCCCTCTCTTCTCATAGCAAGATAGAATTCTTCCTTTTTAGAAGGAGGAAAAAGAGGAAGTGGATCAGAGAAGGTTTCAAAAACAAGTTTCCTTTAGCTGGATGAAAGGGAGCAGTAGGCATTAGTTTGGACTCTTCACAGGAGTCCAGAGGTGGAAGATTTGGAAAGACTTTGTTCTGGTTTGCTCTGACTGACATCCAGCTTAAACCCCTATGTATATTGGGGTGGAAGGATAGTGTTGTAGGAGAGATTAGGAGGAGGAGCATGTGGAGAGTTGGTTTGCTCCCTCTCAGACTTATGGGACAAAAATACTATTATCACTAACAAACCAGAATCCTCATTTCCTTCAACTCTACCACTATGTACACACACACACACACACACACACACACACCAACCTAAAATCCTGTAACTATCAAGTTGCCTTCCTTTACTTGAGGATTTAACTCACTTCCTTGAAATTGATCATCATTTGATGACCAAAGAATTTCTCCTTGACTATAAAACAAAATCTGCAGAGATTGTGACAACAACAACAAAAAAAATCAATATTTCAGTCAATTTGCTGAGTACTACTGTGTGTTCTGTCATCTAATTGGTGTCCTGAGAGGGTGCAAGAGAGAGAAAAGACCTGGTTTTCTGTGGGCTGTGATTTAAGTTCAACGCTAGTTTTGCAGTTCATTCTAGTTTCAGGACTTTGAAAATGTGATGTTCCTGAGTTTGTATGTGATCTTGTCTTTATATGTGAGTATGTTTGTGTATATGGAAAGGTAGTAATGAAACAAAGCTAGAATCACACTGCAGGATTCTTTTAATTACCAACTTGGTATGAGACATCAGTTTAAGGATTTGAATTAGAGGCCTTACTTCTGGAAATCTATGTGCTTGTTTAGCAAGAAGCTTCTGTTGCTTTTTGTAAGGTAATTGTTGCTGATTTCTATAGCACAGGCAACTATTTGGCAATGTACCAATATATGCATCTCAGCAGAACTTGGGGTAGTGTATTTTGTAATGGCTCTACTGATAATAGCTAATGGACTATCACCAAAGCATCATATAGACCGTGACAGATACACCTACTGTATACATAATGCTGAGTGGGGATTGCACACTGTATGGAAAATGGCTCATAAAAATCCCAGATGTCTTTTTTGTCCTCTAGTCTTTCTTTCTTTCTCCACATGTGTTTGTTCACGGTGTCACTGCGCTATGTAAATAACTGCACGGGGCATGTGATGGATGAATGAACAGATGGATAGACATCCTTGTCATTTTTGTTGATAGTTCTAGAGACAATTCCCTTGAACAATGGAAGGTAGAAGTTTAGATGGTCCAATGAACAAAAATTGTGTGCCAAATTTAAAAGAAAAATGAAGACAATAGAAAACAGATAACATTCCTGAGGCCTAATTTGTTAGACTCTGTGAGACAGCTCATGATGTAGTGGAGGGCTTTGGGCAGAGAGTTTGAACACCTGAGTTTTTGTTCTGGATGGCTATCAACTACTGGTGTGACCTTGGGCAAGTTGCTTAACTTTTCTGAATTTTGAAATTTCTAAATCTACTCTGGTTTTTATATTCTTCATTTTGGTTTGTTGATTCTATCAAGAAGCCATTTAGCAAGCATTCGCTGATTTTTTTCTTTTTTAAGTAGCGTCCTTTATGGTGGGGAAAGTATTAAAAATAAAATAAATGTATTAAAAAATAAAATAAAGTGCTCTTGCCCCACTTGAAATATAATTCATTCGATAAAGTATAAACCCAGAAATCACAAAGTATATAAAAAAGGCTTGTGCTTGAGTCCAGATAACATCATGAGTGAGCAAGGAGGTGGTTGTTTAGTTATGTTTAGTCACTAAGTTGGAAAAGGCAATGGCACCCCACTCCAGTACTCTTGCCTGGAAAATCCCATGCATGGAGGAGCCTGATAGGCTGCAGTCCATGGGGTCGCAAAGAGTCGGACACGACTGAGCGACTTCACTTTCACCTCTCACTTTCATGCATTGGAGAAGGAAATGGCAACCCACTCCAGTGTTCTTGCCTGGGGAATCTCAGGGATGGGGGAGCCTGGAGGGCTGCCGTCTATGGGGTCGCACAGAGTCGGACAGGACTGAAATGACTTAGCAGCAGCAGCAGCAGTCAATAAGTTGTGTCTCTTATGTGACCCCATGGCTTGAAGTTTGCCAGTCGTCTCTGTCCATGGAAATTTCCAGGCAAGAATACTGGAGTGGGTGGCCATTTCCTTCTCTGTGGGATCTTCCTGACGCAAGAATGGAACCCTTGTCTCCTGCATTGCCAGGCGAATTCTTTACCACTGAGACACCTGAGAAGCCTGGGCATTGAGGTACCAGACAGTGATAAACATGGTAGAGACCTGTGTGGAGGAGGCTGATGAGAATAATTCAGATGTTCCAAGTTTATGACTTCCTCTAGTGCACACTGTAGAGGGAGCCTGTGAGAAGTTCCCTGCCTCTGATCTCGATGTCCAACTTTTCTGTGAAATCTCTCTTTTCCACAAAGTAATTTTCTCTCTTACTTTCTTTCATACCATGTACCTTGTTCACCAAAACACCTGCCTGATACTAGTCACTTATACGTTGTCATGGAGGAACATGTTAGGAACACTATTCCTAGCCCTGTTTTTAATACTCTATTGTTTAGAGAAGTTTAAGTTTCATAACAAAATTGAGGGGAAGGTGCAAAGATTTCTCATATCCTCACTGCTCCCACACTTGCACAACCTCACCCAATATCAACATCATTCACCACTATGATATCTCTTTTACTGAGGAGCTCACTTTGATACATCAGAATCATTCAAAGTTTATAGCTTGTCTTAAAGGTGTTGGACACTCTCTGGGTTGGGAAAATGTCTGAAGACATGCATCCATCATCATATCATACAGAGTATGCTCACTGTCCTAAAAGTCCTCTATGCTGTACTGACCCTTGTCTTTCCCTGCACTCCCAACACGGGAAAAGTGAAAATGAATGTGAAAGTCATTCAGTCTTGTGTGACTCTTTGCAATCCCATGGACTATACAGTCAATGAAATTCTCCAGGCCAGAATACCGGAGTGGGTAGGCTTTCCCTTCTCCAGGGGATCTTCCCAACCCCGGGACCAAAATCCCACATTGCACGCAGATTCTTTACCAGCTGAGCCACAAGGGAAGCCTAGGCAACCATGGATCTTTATATTGTCTCCATCCTTATACTGTCTCCATGGTTTTGCTTTTTCTGGAAAGTCATATAGTTGGGAACATACAGTATGTAGTCAGACTGGCTTTTTTTTTACTTATTATTATCCAGCTAAGTTTCCTCTGTGTCTTCTCATGACTTTATAGCTCATTTCTTTTTATTACTGAATAATATACCATTGTCTGGATGTACCAGTTTATTTATTCATTCACCTACTGACATCATGCTTATCTAGCCTTATTTTACAGTGTGAAAATTTAGACATTAGCAAAGGATTAGTGATGTGACTTGGGAGCAATAAACCACTGAAACTCTAGAAATCACACAATGGAATCAACAGGATATATATATATATATATAATCGTTACAATCCCTACTAGTAGGACATAATTTTTTTGATTGCAAGTTAATGGGTGTAAAATTAAACCCAGATATTCAGTTCTCTCCTGGGTTAAACTGCTTATAAACAGAGGCTTCTAACTTACGCAAATCTTATGTGATAGAGTTTAAGAAGGCTGATCCTGTGAACCAGAACTATTGTGAGGCCTTCAGCACAGCCTTAGAAGACTTATTATGGTTATTATTATATTATGATTATGGTTCCCTCTTGGTCAAAATCTGATGGATGCTCTCTCCTAGGACCTGTCAGAATATTAAGCAACTGTGGGGGCTGCAGCAGTTACTTAATAAAGCTATATTGTTGCTGCTAATTTTTACTCACTTCCTTTCTTGTCTTGGCTAGGAAAGTCACCTAAATTCCAACTCTTCTAGCATGTTACTCCTGAATAAGAGTATATTTGTTTCTTTTCCTCTTCTATTTCTAAATTATGCTTAGCATGGTTAAGAGAGAATGTTTACTCATAACATCCTTTTCTTATGGTGAACTTTTATATATATACCTTTCTAAATTAAATTTCTCTCTTAGTTCTTTATTAAACTTTTGTCTCTGTCTCTTCCTTCTTTCTCTCTCTCCACACACATACACACATCGCAAAGACTCAATGCTTTTGCTTTTAATCAAGGCCAATCCCTTGTGTTGGGTTGCCTTTATGGCATATTTTACCTGCCTTTGCTACTCTGTCTCTCTTCGAATTACTCTCATTCATACCATTAAAACTTATTCAATCTGTAAGTTTGTTAATTAATGTATCTATTCAATATATCGATTTAACCATCAAGAGATATTAAGTGGGTATCTCTTCAGTACAAACTATTCTGCTAGGCTCTGTAGTATTCTAAATATGTACCATTTCATTTACTCAAGACTATATATTTAATTTAGAAAAACCAGAGCACATAAGTGAAGAGTAAATCGTTTCCTGGTTATCAAGAGCTCTCATAGACCTTCCCTCTGTAGATCCTCAAAACTGGGAGACAGTTATTATTACTATCATCTTTATATTATAGATCAGTATAATTCAGCTAATGATAAATGAGGTACTTGAAGATGATACACCAACAGACAGTACAATCTGTTGTCTGTTAATACCAAGGTTTAAGTTTATTTCACTGTTCTGCATAGAAAATAATAAACAACAAAAATCATACCAGCCAGTAGTCTACAATTAAGCTGCAACAGAGGGGCTGTTGATAATTCTATGCATTCAGAGAAGAGAGACACCTCTATAGGTTTGAAGGGTCAGGGAAAGCCTCTTGAACTGAAAGGAAATCAAATGAAGCACGTGCTATCAATATTACAAGGTAGGAGAACTTTTCAAAAGAAAAGAGAGTATAATAAAAACAATGAGGCAGGAATATATGATTAAGTAATAAAGAATGCCTAATGTCAATTGACGAAGAAGGCAATGGCACCCCACTCCAGTACTCTTGCCTGGAAAATCCCATGGACAGAGGAGCCTGGTAGGCTGCAATCCATGAGGTCGCTAAGAGTTGGACACGACTGAGAGACTTCACTTTGACTTTTCAATTAAGCCTTATTCTGTCCAGGTTGCATTCCAAAAGTCCTTCTGGAATGATTGCTTTTCTACAGATAAGGGATCAAAGGAATAAGAACTCAATGTTTCACAACACAGTGAGAGTTTCAATTCAGGAAGTCTGGATCCAGAGCTGGTGCAGGTGTCAACTATAGCCATTCCACACCACTTCTCCAACAGTTGGTGAGGTAGAATACATCTACATATGAAAAAGAATCTAAAACACTGCCTCAGTTTATATACTTTTACTTTTGTTCTTCTGAATTTATCAGTGGCTTTTAGATATTTATACTAGCATTGTTTTTGACGTAAGATAGTGATTAGTTGACTTAAACATTTTACTCACCATGTTCATACATTGAAGTGCATTTATTTCTTACTAGAATCCTATAATATAGAAAACTCAGTTATCATTCCAATTTTAATGGCAAGTCGAATAGATGATATACCCAGGGGTCATGCAGTATGCACTTTGCTCTCTGATTTTCACTGCCTCTCACACATTGTTAGCTGGCTGAATCACACTCTACTAGGAAATGCCACCATCTCAGTGTTTCTGTCTCACTCTTCTCTTCTGTCTCCATATCTGTCTCTAATGTGGTTCTCTCAAGATACAGCATATCTGATAGAGGACTGGAATGCATTCACTTAAATTGTAACTCTGAGTGAGGCAAAACAGGCAGGAAAAGATGAGGAAAAAGCAAAAGATGGGGAAACCATTTATTTCCAGATGGCCCATTTGCAAGCAGCTATTGGACCTGAGAGATTCAATGGCCCAAAAATTCTTCTAGAAGGCTAAACCACTGCATCACAGGACAGTCATTCCACTGACCAGGGGATGGACCCTGCAGGTAACTGCAGGGAAAAAAAAAAAAGCTATTACTTATGAACAAAATAAGCTGCACATCTAAGCTTTTGACTCGTTATCGACTCAATTGGCTATATCCCCTACAGAATTTCATGTTTCAATTAAAAGCTGAGAGGAAGAGAGAGAAGGGGGATAAAAAGTATGAAACCTTAGGAGATTTCAAGCAATAATAGACTTTTACCCTATTAGCAGGTCTAATTTTCAGGAACTTTATCACCTCCACAATCTGTCAGGGCTGTTTTTCTTTCCTTTCTTCTCTTGGAACAATTATAGAAAAGCAGTCCGGAAGGGTAGTCAGGCCTGGCTGAATGGCATCTGGAGGCCGAGACTCCATGTTCAGGGAAAGCTCTGGGCATTCAGAACTAAGCAAAGGTTTCCATCTTCATACTCATTACCACACAGTCCCCTTTAAAGCAGAATTGCCAGCCAAGCCCCAAGTATACACATCCCATAATGAAGACAAATGTCCCCTGGAAGTGAGCTCAAGCTGGAATTTGTTTTGCCATGGAATTTTATTGCCTTCTAATTAGAGTGACATTTGGTCATTCTGGTTATATCTGGAATCAAATCAGACTTGGAGGTAAAAGCCCCTCTATCTCTGGCCCCTTCCAGAGCTGATTTGTTGAGTAGGGGTGAATAGATATCTTGTTGATAGTTCTCATCTTCATGGCCTGACTGTTACTGAGGTCATTACTGATAAGATGACAGAACTGAAAGCACTTCCTTTATTCTGAACTGTCTCTTAAAATGTGATGAGTCTTGACTCAGCTTTCCACCCACTTCCCAAGCCAATTTAGGGATGCATCTTCAGGGAGGCTCTTTCCTTGCCTGCCTTCCACAAGGAGTGTAGCTATGAGGGCGCAGTGATAGAAGTCACACAAGGGGCACCCTTTCCTTTGAGAAGCAAGTAGCAGGAGGAAAGAACACAGGGCATTTGCTTTGGTGGTTTGTCTTCTGGAGAATTCAAATTGCAGCACTTAAGTTAGGTGGAAATAAGCACTTAGGGTGTTCTTGCACGTGGAATCCCTTATTTTTGTAGGATTCCAGTTCTGAGGGGGTGCAGGCAGTAGATCTTCAAATATTCCTAGGAAACTTACTTAAAGAGAAAGGGAGAGAATTATCCAAGTACTGGGTTGGGGAAGGGGGAGGCGCACATTTCCTTTCCTGTGAGTGGCAATTTGGTGCCTTGGCTCCCAGGTTCCTTATGGTTCTTGGGTAGCAAATGCCACCTCCAGACTCACCTTGCATTTAGTAGGATCACTTTGGCAGCAAGCTCACCTGTGAAGTCAGCTTGGCCTCAGAGTCCTCACACTCTAGGAGAATTTTGTGGATTTCTGCTTTTGAATAGCTCTCCTCTTCCTTATCTTAAGACCTTTCTTTCTCTGCACAATGATTGGGATTCTTTGGTCCAAGTTCAGTCAAAAATTCACAATGGTCAATATACAAGACAATAAGATTACCATGGACATGACTCAGAGATGTGACTGACCAAGAACAACCAAGATTACCTATCCAATTCGTAAATTTCCAGATTATCAAGAAACATCCCTCTACATTAGTGTCCTTAACATATTCATCATCATTACCGTAAATTCCTAGGCTAATAATTTCAACACCCCTGCCATGTTTGAATCTGGTTCTGGTAGCTTGCTCTGTCTCTACAAACTGTGTTTTTTTTGTTGTTGTTATTTTTTTTTAACCTTCCAGCAAGATCTGTAATTTATTTTTTTGTTGACAGTTGGACATGGTATACTGGATAAAAGGAAGTGTTGTAAATGGGTGTTCAGTGATGTGCTGTTGACGTGTTGGGGGAGGTATTGTATAGTGGAGAGAAGTATTGTATAGTCTCACATCTAGGACTCAGTCTTTTATTGAGTTTGTGTCCCTGGACTGTGAATTTCACAAATGCTTCTCAGTTTTGTTCTGTTTTGCTTTCACTCCTTTCAGTGGGGCAGGATGACTAGAGTGAGTTGGGTAATTCCCTTCTGCCAGGTTGGTTAAGCTCCAATAAAACCTTTTAGGTTAGGCTCAGGTAAATGAGGGCAGGCCTTGTTAAGAAAGGATGCTCTGATCGATGTCAACATGGTTGCTTTTTCCCTTCTCCTGCGGGCAGAATGAGGGACTTTTTCTCCAGTCTTTACTGAGAGAAACTGTT
The DNA here is from genome assembly GCF_000754665.1 of Bison bison bison. Taxonomy (NCBI): domain Eukaryota; kingdom Metazoa; phylum Chordata; class Mammalia; order Artiodactyla; family Bovidae; genus Bison; species Bison bison. Next base: position 85,737 of record NW_011494626.1, read on the forward strand.
AGAGCTCCTGGTAGTAAACAAAAGCCCTTCTTGAGGGCTCACAAATGTGTAGCTCTAGCCCAAGACAGGCCCCCGAAGGCTTCAACTCTCAGACTTGTCAATACTGAGCCTCCAGGAATTCATCAACCCCTGTTTAGTTTTTTTTACCTTGATCCTATTTCCCATGGAACTTGTGGCTCATGAGTTCCTACTCTCAGTTCATTTCAGTCGCTCAGTCATGTCTGACTCTGCAACCCCATGAATTGCAGCATGCCAGGCCTCCCTGTCCATCACCAACTCCTGGAATTCACACAAACTCATGTCCATTGATCTGGTGATGCCATCCAGCTATCTCATCCTCTGTCATCCCCTTCTCCTCATGCCCCCAATCCCTCCCAGCATCAGAGTCTTTTCCAATGAGTCAACTCTTCGCATGAGGTGGCCAAAGTATTGGAGTTTCAGCTTCAGCATCAGTCCTTACAAAGAACACCCAGGACCGATCTCTTTTAGAATGGACTGGTTGGATCTCCTTGCAGTCCAAGGGACTCTCAAGAGTCTTCTCCAACACCACAGTTCAAAAGCATCAATTATTCGGTGCTCAGCTTTCTTCACAGTCCAACTTTCACATCCATACCTCACCACAGAAAAAACCATAGCCTTAACTAGACAGACCTTTGTTGGCAAAGTAATGTCTCTGCTTTTGAATATGCTATCTAGGTTGGTCATAACTTTCCTTCCAAGGAGTAAATGTCTTTTAATTTCATGGCTGCAATCACCATCTGCAGTGATTTTGGAGCCCAGAAAAATAAAGTCTAACATTGTTTCCACTGTTTCCCCATCTATTTCCTATGAAGTGG
>NW_011494626.1:86672-144035 GCF_000754665.1 Bison bison bison
TTCACTTTCATCAAGAGACTTTTTAGTTCCTCTTCATTTTCTGCCATAAGGGTGGTGTCATTTGCATATCTGAGGTTATTGATATTTCTCCCAGCAATCTTGATTCCAGCTCTTGTTTCTTCCAGCCCAGCGTTTCTCATGATGTACTCTGCATAGAAGTTAAATAAGCAGGGTGACAATATACAGCCTTGACGTACTCCTTTTCCTATTTGAAACCAGTCTGTTGTTCCATGTTCCTACTCTCGTAAGTTATAATTCTCTGTATCTGCCTGAAAGCTGCTTGTCCTGTGACCTCAGTTCTGACAGATCTGAGAAGAGTTGTTCATTTTCACTTCATTATGCTTTTTACTTGTTATTAGGTGGAGTGACAAGTTCTAACCTCGTTACATGCTGAAACAGAAACTGGAGGTATGACATCTTTCAATGTTTATGTTGATTTAATCCTCCAGTGTCGCTACATTGTTTTGCTAATATGTTTAAATTTTTCCACCATATATGGGTGGCACTGCTGCTGCTGCTGCTAAGTTGCTTCAGTCGTGTCCGACTCCGTGCGACCCCAAAGATGGCAGCCCATCCAGCTCCCCTGTCCCTGGGATTCTCCAGGCAAGAACGCTGGAGTGGGCTGCCATTTCCTTCTCCAGTGCATGAAAGTGAAAAGTGAAAGTGAAGTCGCTCAGTCGTGTCCGACTCCTAGCGACCCCATGGACTGCAGCCCACCAGGCTCCTCCGTCCATGGGACTTTCCAGACATGAGTACTGGAGTGGGGTGCCGTTGCCTTTTCCAATGGGTGGCACTAGACTCCACTACAGTGAAGCACTTGCATTCGTTCCTCACTTTTTTCTGTATTGCCAGTTCCAGATGTTTTCACTCATGGTCTGGAACTGATACCAGATGTCTGTATGACTGAGTAAAGCCAAGTGCATTCGAAGGTGTTGGGAAAAGGGAAGATGCCCACTGGGACCCATACTGCTCTTATGTAACATGAGAAATTTATGTATCTTGGCATTACTATCTCAGTAATCATTGCCATATTGGAGCACTCATCCTGTAGGGTGTTAGACTTTTGATTCTAAGGCTCGCTGTCGGTCTAAATACTTGAGTTCAGGTGTAGAAAACTTAAATCTCCAATGAATCCAAGCATTCAGGGTGCCTCTGGGAGAAGTGTGGCACTTGTGTTCTTGCCTGAAGACGGCAGTACTACTTAGCTTCAAGGGCTATTGTTTTGAAAGAAGTGAGGCCAACTCTTGCTAGATGGTCGGGTATAGACCTTAGTCGGGTCCCCTTTGTGCATCCCCTGTTTAAAGGCAGCACGGTAAAAATGTGGGTACTTTCCCCACTTGATGCTTTTTACATAATAATAATTCTCCACATTGAAAAGAATTAAATTGATAACCATTTATTCTCAAGTGCAGGACTTGAGAGTAGGTCTTGTTTACATGATCTGCAATCATGTTGACAAAGAATAGTGTCAGTTATTCATAGAACCAGTTATTCATTCTGTGTAGCTCAGCAAATGTTTATTGAACTCCTATGAGGCAATCATTGTACTCTGTACAGCAGGTTTAAGATTAGAAATAAAATATGGCCCTTTATTAAGTGCTTTATGCATATCTATAGAGTGGAATATTATACAGCTATTGAAAAATGAGATTTTTATATATCCTAATATGGAGCAATTTCCAGGATACAATATCAAATGGGGGAAAAAATGAAAGATGTATATATGTTGCCATTTTCATTAAAATGGAAAAGGAATGTATATTTTCAGTTTTTGTAAACATTAAAAATCACTTAAAAAGCACAGAAATTGATAAAACTAGTGCCCTGGACAGGAGAATTGGGAAAGTAAAGGACAGCACAGGGAAAGTCTTTTTACAAATTGTACAAATGTTATCCCTTAGTTAGATTTATTTTATTGTGAATTATGTCAATAAAATGGCCCAGATAAGATATCTTTTATAAAAAAGCTCTATCAGGGATTATTCTGATCACTAACTTAGGTCAGATGAAGGAAGACACAGAAAGACATACTGGAAACACTTTCCCTCTGACCCCAACAAGCTCGTATGTTTCTGAAACTCAGTAAGTAAATAGAAAATTAGCAGTATGCAAATATATTTCAGAAGAAAGGCTCTCTATGGCACAGGCAGCTTTTATTTGCAAGAAGCAAGCATCATAAACTGTGAAGCAAATCCCAAATTGAATTTTCTTGGTCCCCAAAATGTATTCTGGCTGACCTGCTGGTGAGAGACCAGGGGAGCCACAACAGAAATCTCTTAGCTATTCATAAATTCTTTTTTTTTAAAGAATTGTTTTTGCTGTTGTTTTAAACACAAGAGTGGAGATGAACTCCAGAGCTCAGAAACCATTTTCATGCAAAAACAGGCGGCTCAGTATACAAATAAAGACCTAGATGGGAACCCTGAACAGAGCAACATAAATACTCACATCTGGTATAAATAAACAACAAGATACATTGTTTTACGATTAATGCCCAGCTCATGAATAAGTACACACAATGGAGATAGAAATATTTAATTTGTGTTGTAGAACATAATTAGAAATTATTAAACAAAGTCAGAACACAGTAGAGATTTCTCAAAATGCATAGGCCCTGTGTGCAGTCTGTGTTTGGAATCAGTTTTGTCCAACATCAGGGTTTTGCTTTTTTTTTTTTTTTTTTTAAGGAAAAACAATCAAGAAAAGCGGCAACCAAAGTGTTTCTTTAAATAGTTCAGAGAGTCTCTCACTCTCTCTCCTTTCCTGCTTCCTTCTGGGAGTTTAATGCATTGTGATAAGATAAATATCTGCCTTTTAATGATGATCATACTGTATTAAAATGTCTCACCCTGTTACCGATAATGCATGAGATTATGAAAGATGAAAAAAGTAGAAGTCCCATTTTGTCTTCCCTGCTGATGCTGTTTGTTTACCTTTTGCATTTCTCTAGCTCAGACAGTGAAACAACAGTAGCTAATTTTACTGGATTTCTATTTGTTCCACTTTGATTTTTCAGACAGATGAAATCCGTATCAGTTTTATTTATTATTTTCTTCTTAGATCAGGGATCATAATTTTGTTTCATTAAACTTGACTGGACATATCACTTTAGCCTGCTTTAATCAACCAGGATAACATTGGATAGAAAATAGGACACACTACCAGGGTTCATTAAAATAACAGAGATGACCCCGTCTTGAGATGTGGGGAAGGACAGATCAACCACTCCTGTTCTGAGACACATGCTATTGTGTGCGATTATCAACACACATGACAGCTTTGCTCACAGAATCAATGGAGTGATTTTTCTTTTGATTCTAATTGTTAAGAAGAGCTCTGAATCAAGAGGGTGGAAATTTCACTCAGACTTTATTTTTAAATTTTAGGAGTAAGCAAGTCAAGAAGAAGCAAAGCTGAAGAATAACCAAGGAGACAAGTAGAAAGAGTTCTGTGGTGAGATAAAATAAGCCCAAACAGCGTGCTTTTCACCTTTGCTTTGCCAGATGATGGAAAGCAAAAATAGGTTTTCTTCTGTCCTCAGAGAGAACTGTCTCTTGCTCTGACTTTCTGTCTGAATAACCTTTCTAGCTGATTTATCTCCTTCTTGGAGACCAAAATGATAAGGATACTGAATCTCTTCCTCCTGGCCTTTTCTCTACTCCCCTGCTAGCAACTTAACTCTTATTTGCTTTGAAAATTAGCCATTTAACAGGGCATTGCCTTTACTGGCTATTTGTTCTGCTGACCTATGGGGGAAGCTGGAATCTACTGCAAATGGGCTCCTCTAACAGGTCTGTTATTGCATTATTCCTTTATGGGGGCCTCTGTGTAATTACACCAAATGTTGTTATAAATCCCATCGGAAGCCACCTCTCGCCTGAAGTCTAGAGGACACTTTCAGTGTATATCTCCCTCATCTGCCATTAGCATGGCTCCACATTCTTCCCAGTGTATTAGAGGACACGCTGAATGGGGACAAGGACTACATGATCCAAACGGAGAGTGAGCGATTTGACAAGAAGCCAACCAGCACTTCGAGCAAAACTAACTGCCATCGAAACATTGCCTCCACAACAAAGGTTGAATCAAAACCCTATTCCCCTAGCATATGAATTAGAAGAACAATTGTCTGATTATGATTAAAAAAAGAGCATTACATTTTATGTTCAGCCATAATTGGTATTTATGACAATTTATGTAAACAGTAATGAAGCCTATGTGATTTTTGTGGGGAAATTGCATTATGACACCAATGATCGTTACTGTTAATTTTCCTGAAGATGATGGCAATCAGCAGGCATAGTTTCATTGTAAATAGGTTAATTTAAAATTCAAACACTGCTGGTATTTCAAAATGAGTTCACATTTGATTTCTGAAAGCTTTGGCCCAGCCTTTTTCTGTGTCAAGATAAAAATGCATGGATCATGTATATCAACATGTAAAACTTTTTTCTTCAGGATTGTGTTTATAAATGTGTGAGATATACATAAATATGTATATGTGTGTGTGTATATATATACATAAATATATATAAGAATGTGTGTCTTGAATACAATACAGCCTTTTAAATATCATTGTTTTTGTTCTATAGGAATGTATCTCAAAAATTTACTACTAATATAATCAAGAAATAATTTTCTAGCTTTATAGGAGAAGTGAAGAGTAACATATCAGTATATTCTATTATTTCTATTGTGTATTTGAAGATTACATAATCAAAATTTTAACAAGATATTTAAACATAAATGTATCTCTCTTTATTGACCTTGGGTTTCTGGCTAGTTACTGAGCTAAATTGATATTCTGTCAGCACATATTTCAGACCACATCAACAAGTTAATTTTTTTTTCTTTTTAAGATTGCTTGCTTCCAAGTACTTAGATCAATTCCTACCAACTTGTCCAAGCAAAGTGAAAATGTCTAATTTTTACTTTTGACACTTCTAAAAAATGGTAACTACCTTAATTTTCTTATTTGTGTGTGTGTATATATATATATGTGTGTGTGTGTGTGTATGTGTGTGTGCGTGTGTGTGTGTGTGTGTGTGTGTACTTAGTTGCTCAGTAGTGTCTGACTCTTGTAACTCCATAGACCATAGCCTGCCAGGCTCCTCTGTCCATGGGATTCTCCAGGCAAGAATACTGGAGTGGGTTGCCATTCCTTTCTCCAGGGGATCTTCCCAACCCAGGAATTGAATCCAGGTCTCCTACATTGCAGGCAGACTCTTTACCAACTGAGCTATGAGGGAAGCCCCATATATATATATATATATATATAAAACATTTTTGTTTTATGTTTATATATATATACACACACAAAATGCCTGTATATATATGTATAAATACATATATATATATATATAAACATTAGAATAAATATCATCACAAAAGGCATTTGGAATTATAAGAAAATTATAAGAAAAAAAGAGAAGAAGCATTTTAAATGGTGGCCTGTTGTCTGCTTTTTAAATCAATATTTAAGTAATCACAAAATGTATTTTCACAGGTTTTCTAAGTATGATAATATAAAAACTATATTAATGTAAGCTACTAATTTTTCTTAAAAAATAAAATATTGTAGACTATTTGCATTATCAGGATATATTTTACTGATAGTAGAAATGAACCTTTTCTCCAAATAGCTTCTCTCTCTCTTTCTGTCTCTTTCTCCTTCTTTTTAAGGAATTTCTGGGTGGTCAACCAATTGCTTATAGCTTGCTAATCTAATGAGTGAAATGTAATTATGAATATTCAAAATGTAATTTTGATTAATTCTACCAGTTCAATCTTGAAAATTTCATTCTTTGTAGAAAAGTTGTATGCCTATGTCCATATGTCACACTTTTAATTAAAATGGTATTTCAAAAAGAACATACTCAAATAGTTTTGCCCTGGAACACTCATTTAAAGGAATAAGAATTAGAAAACATAGTTTAGATAAGCAAATACCTAGAAAACTGGAGCAAATGTTTTCAAATTAGATGTTTGTAGCCCTAAGTTCATTTTGTTTTGTATTGAACAAATAAAAATAAAAAATTTTTATATGGATTTAAATTAATTTATTGAAAAAGAAAATATGCATATGGCTATATATTAATGTATCTACTTTATCACCTCATCCAGTTATTTATGCTTTCCTCAAGAGAGGAAAATGCAATATGTTTAACAGGCTTATTCAGGTGTAGTCAATTCTAACATTTTAAGGGGGAGATTAAGGAAAGAAATGTTAAAATTAAGAAAAAAAAATTGTACTTATTAAATATTCTGAGAATTGGGTGAAGGTCATTTTTGCATTATGTCCTGTGACAAGTATCCCTTCCGTGGGAGTTTATATTGAGTATTACCACCCTAAAATATAATCAAAATAACCTCAGTCTGTTACTGAATAGATTTTTTAAAACAATTTTAAATTTCATCAGCAATTCTTGGATGAAGCTAGATTCCTCTCTGGTTCCTGGGTGCCTCTCATTAACTGTGCTTCCATTCCAACACAGGATTACTCCTGAATCCAGACAAGGACAAGCTCCTTAGTCAGAAACAGTGAATTGCTTAATACAAACCCATCAACATATTTTAAAAACAGAATTAATACAAGAAAATAAACAGAAACATGTATACTGTTACTGAGAATCCACTAGCATTGAGTCTTCTTTTTTTTTTATATATGAACAGTAAGGACCTGTAGTTTCCACTTCACAGAACAGTTTTAAAATAAAATTTCAAGACTCTTCAACTTTTCAAACTTTCTGTAACTCCACATCTCCTGGGGATTGACTATTAATAAAACTTAGTTGAATTATTACTAAAGAAAAATGGGTTCAGCCTTATTGACTTGTCTGTTAAGCATCTCATTTATTAAGTAAATATGAATTAATTTGGAGTGGGAGTATTCACTTCAAATTGATTATCAAATAACAAAAGAAATAGGTAAAAGAAAATAGGAACAAGAAAGGAAACAACACCTAATGCAAAATGTCACCGTGAACTAACTCTAGAAAGTGATTACTATATCCTTTAACATGTTTTCTTTGTGTATACCTATGACTGAGTATCCAACTTGCTTTTAGGATATCATAAATGGGTTCTGAATCTTAGTTTAATATCTACGCAGGTTGTTATAATTCATCTTATAGACTATCTCTCTAGTTTCAGTGAAAATATATTTCTAACTTTAAAAATGCACTGTGCCTATAAAACTGGCCTTTAACTAGGTCTGCAATCTTACAGAAAGGGTCAATAAAAGAAGAAAATATGGTATCAGTATATAGCCATTCTTTCAATTAAAGAAGGAAAATCAAAACAAAAGTGGTAAAAAAAAAACCAAAAAAACTCTTACTACCTGTACTATAGAGAATATGAAGAAATAGATGTCCTATGTGAATTTATTTGTGCAAGATGTTACTGTTCAGCTCTTTGTGGATATTTAACCAGCTTCCTATACCCGTGTGAACAGAGTTGAGACCGGCAACATCTGGGATATATGGCACAATTGGTAGAAACAAAAATTATCTATGAAGGTTTTCTTCGGATATGAGTCTCCTGATGATTTGCCTGTTAGCAGGGCTTCCCTTGTGGCTCAGCTGGTAAAGAATCCACCTGCAATGCGGAAAACCTGGGTGTCATCCCTGTGTTGGGAAGATCCCCTGGAGAAGGGAAAGACTACCCACTCCAGTATTCTGGTCTAGAGAACTCCAGGGACTGTACAGTCCATGGGGTTGAAAAGAGCTGGACACGACTGAATGACTTTCACTTTCAACTTTTCAGGATTTCAAAAATGTTTACTGGATACGGTTGATGAATTATATACCTTTAAAAGTTTTTACTCATGATAGACCTTTTTAAATTCTGTGTTTTGATGAAAAGAAAATAACATGCCACCAGGTACCCATGTCCTTGTCCTCTTGAAAAAGATTATGTAAATATATTGGATGTAGTATCAGGTAGGTTTACTGATATGTTCCACAGATCACGTCCACACTGATCAGCTGTTTATTCATAACCCTAATTACTAATATGTTGAGGTGACAGTTTATTCCAATTAGGTAAAATCAGCTCTCTGTTCTAAGGGGGAAAAGTGGCTTACAAACTGATTTAGTTCTGGAGTTTTTGATCTAAGGATAGGCAGAAGGAGTCTAATTCCATTTGTTAATATCTATCATCACTCGTGGCTGATGAGAAAGAAGGAAATCACATTCAAAGAGCATTCTTTTATTTTGAAAAGGAAAAAAGAATTTGTCTACAAAGATGACAGTTATAATACTTTACCTTTAAGGGGCAACCTTTGCAGGATGACTCTCCCATTCTGAAAATGCAGGCATTACTTTTTTCTTTTGTACTCTATTAAGAATTGTGCATGAAACCACTCAGAGTAGATGGGGACTAAGGGTCAACAGAACAGTTAGAAAGGTGACAAACAGCAATTCATTTCACTGTTTGTTTTCTAGATGATGGCTGCCTTTTTCTCCTGGTGCTCCATGTTTCTGGGGTGCTACACAATGAGGTCTATGTCCTTTTAAATAGGGGCAGAGCTGCCACAGTGTAAACTAATAAATAGCACAATTGAAGTTTTCCTGGTCATGAAATACAATGGGTTCTGTCAGTTACTTTATTCTTTTTCACAATTATCTTTTAAGTAGAGAAAAAAAAAGAAGTTATTTTGTGACTTTATTCTTTACATTTATGGATTAATTTTTGAAGGTAGTGCTGTTTTTCTATGTCTTTCAGGAAGTACAATTTTGTATTGCTTCAGTGGCCAATAGCTCCTCTATCCTCAGGACCCTGCAACAAAAGAGTTTACATGTTCACTGTGAGTCTGGAGTGGCTGTGTTTCACAATGTCTTCACTCAGTGAACTCACTAATATCTGTCTGTGACATTGATAGGTTTATGACCTAGGAAAAAGTGGGTACAATGCTAAATATATATCATTTCAGTTTCCATCCATTGGCCAAAAGACAATTTGGAGGGAAACTAAAATAAAATATAGCCATTATCCCAGGAAATTCAGCAAATATTATAAACTAGTAAGTAATTTAGTTCAGGGTATTATGGAAAAAAAGACTGGCCCATAATTGTAATGATAGAACCTGGACTTTAAGTTGAGTAAGAAGGGATGTAAGGCTATCAGAGACTGACATCTTAAATCAATGTATTGAGAACTATATTTGTCCTAAAAAACCACCATGTTTTATAATAGGGCTATTTGAGAAAAGGAAGTAGAAAACACAAGGAAATTTGATTAGGAAAAGAAAAAAAGGATGATTAGCATTTTTGGAAGAAATACCCCAAATCATAATATCATTCTCTTGGATTTGGCATTTGAATATTTGCCACTATCTCAGAAATTGTGGTGTTTAGAGTACGCCAACATAAGCACAATTAACACACACTGGAATGCTGTTGTTATTCCTTAGTGGTTTTCAGAAAATCTTAAAAATCAATACAGATCTCTAAATGTGTATATGATGGACTGACAGATATTCATTGTAAAGACAACTGAAATTAGTGTATTGATTAAATAGAATTTTTTTTTTTTCCATTTGGGGATAAATTTGTTATCCAGATTGGGTTAATCTTACAAAAATCTTTAGAATGTATTCAGGTTGGCTATTTGTTTTTCACTCAGTTGTCTCTTTAAAAATATAAATAAAAGTAAAATGTGAAGGCCATGCACCAGAAATAATCTAACCACGAAATCAACGACTCAGTTCAGTTCAGTTCAGTGGCTCAGTCATGTCCAACTCTTTGCAACCCCATGGAATATAGCATGCCAGGCCTCCATCACCAACTCCTAGAGTCTATTCATATCCATGTCCATTGAGTCAGTGATGCCATCCAAACATTTCATCCTCTGTCATCCTTTTCTCCTCCTGCCTTCAATCTTTCAAAGCATCAGGGTCTTTCTATGAGTCAGCTCTTCCCATTAGGCAGCCAAAGTATTGGAGTTTCAGCTTCAGCATCAGTCCTTCCAAGGAACATTCAGGACTGATTTCTCTTAGGATGGACTGGTTGGATCTCCTTGCAGGCCAAGGGACTATCACTAGTCTTCTCCAACACCACAGTTCAAAAGCATCAATTCTTCGGGGTTCGGCTTTCTTTATAGTCCAACTCTCACATCCATACATGACTACTGGAAAAACCATAGCTTTGACTAGATGGACCTTTATTGGCAAAGTAATGTCTTTGCTTTTTAATATGCTGTCTATGTTGGTCATAACTTTTCTTCCAAGGAGCAAGCGTCATTTAATTTCATGGCCGCAGTCACCATCTGCAGTGATTTTGGAACCCAAAAAATAAAGTCAGCCACTCTTTCCACTGTTTCCCATCTATTTCCCATTTCCCATGAAGTGATGGGACCAGATACCATGGTCTTAGTTTTTTGAATGCTGAGTTTTAAGCCTTCTCCTCTTTCACTTTTATCAAGAGGCTCTTTAGTTCTTCTTTGCTTTTTGCCATAAGTGTGGTGTCATCTGCATATCTGAGGTTATTGATATTTCTCCCTGCGATCTTGATTCCAGCTTGTGCTTCATCCAGCCCAGTGTTTCTCATGATGTACACATGAAACTATCATAACATTGTTAACCAGCTATTCTTCCGGAGAAGGCAATGGCAACCCACTCCAGTACTCTTGCCTGGAAAATCCCATGGATGGAGGAGCCTGGTAGGCTGCAGTCCATGGGGTCGCTAAGAGTCAGAAACAACTGAGCGACTTCACTTTCACTTTTCACTTTCATGCATTGGAGAAGGAAATGGCAACCCACTCCAGTGTTCTTGCCTGGAGAATCCCAGGGATGGTGGAGCCTGGTGGGCTCTGGTCTATGGGGTCGCACAGATTCAGACACGACTGATTATTCTTCAGTATAAAAAAAAAAAGTTAAAAAAAATGACCATTGGATTCTCTGACCTTCTAAATGCATGAATCAAGATGAGAGAACTTCTCAGTCAGCAATAAGGATGTATTCCCCAAAGAAAAATGGAATGGGGAGAGATTTTTCAGGCATTAAAGCAGCTATTTAGGGATATTCTAAAAGCCCTGTTACAATTCTGTTCTTCAGAATGTCAGGGCTACTATAGAACAGTGGCACTGCATGTCTCTACCCTCATTCTCCAGATGGGGGTGTTTATTGCAGTTGTTACATCCTTGTTTCAGCAATGCATATGAGGGAAATAGATAACTTGACTTTTGGAATCATAGATTTCTGGAGCTGAAAAATCTAATGTACATACCATTCTAAGATCCTGGACTTGAGTCTGAAACCTTGATTAGATCGGATGGTTGTGGTTTCTTTTTGAGACAGTGTAAAAACTAGTTTTTTGTTTTGTTTTGTTTTGTTTTAAGGAAAGATTGGGTTTAAACACGTTGTGTCATGCACTATAATTATTTATATATTCCTGTCACATTGGCATTATATTGGCCATATAACTTGTGATACTCCTGCCTGTGAGTTTATATTTATCCTTGTCTTTGGTGTCAGGCTTATTCAGGTGACTTGCTTTGGCAAATACCATGAGAGCAAAAGCCACTTGTGAATGAAAACTTTAAGAGTACACACCAAAAGTCTGTTTTTACTTCTGTTCAAAACACTAGAAATATCGCCAGTGATAGATGCTCCATTAGCCTGATATTAGAGTATCTCCTTGTGGGCTGCCATCTACAGGGTCGCACAGAGTAGAACACGACTGAAGTGACTTAGTAGTAGTAGAGTATCTCCCAGTTGCTATGTTATCATAAGCCCCTGATTTATATACACTGCCCCTTAGAAGCCCTCACTCTGAATTTATGAAATCATTGTCCTTCTCTATGCCAGTTTCCAATCTATTTTTTTTTTTACTAGGGAAGAAAAAAATAACTGTAATTTATCATCACTGTAAAATTAATAAACTCCAACCTAAACGGGGAGAAGGCAATGGCAATCCACTCCAATATTCTTGCTGGAAAATCCCATGAACAGAGGACCCTGGTAGGCTGCAGTCCATGGGGTCGCTAAGAGTTGGGCATGACTGAGCGACTTCACTTTCACTTTTCACTTTCATGTATTGGAGAGATCAGATCAGATCAGTCGCTCAGTCGTGTCCGACTCTTTTCGACGCCATGAATCACAGCACGCCAGGCCTCCCTATCCATCACCAACTCCTGGGGTTCACTGAGACTCACGTCCATCGAGTCAGTGATGCCATCCAGCCATCTCATCCTCTGTCATCCCCTTCTCCTCCTTCCCCCAAACCCTCCCAGCATCAGAGTCTTTTCCAATGACTCAACTCTTCGCATGAGGTGGCCAAAGGACTGGAGTTTCAGCTTTACCACCATTCCTTCCAAAGAAATCCCAGGGCTGATCTCCTTCAGAATGGACTGGTTGGATCTCCTTGCAGTCCAAGGGACTCTCAAGAGTCTTCTCCAACACCACAGTTCAACAGCATCAATTCTTTGGTGCTCAGCCTTCTTCACAGTCCAACTCTCACATCCATACATGACCACAGGAAAAACCATAGCCTTGACTAGACGAACCTTTGTTGGCAAAGTAATGTCTCTGCTTTTGAATATGCTATCTAGGTTGGTCATAACTTTCCTTCCAAGGAGTAGCATCTTCTAATTTCACGGCTGCAGTTACCATCTGCAGTGATTTTGGAGCCCAGAAAAATAAAGTCTGACACTGTTTCCACTGTTTCCCTGTCTATTGCCCATGAAGTGGTGGGACCTGATGCCATGATCTTTGTTTTCTGAATGTTGAGCTTTAAGCCAACTTTTTCACTCTCCACTTTCACTTTCATCAAGAGGCTTTTGAGTTCCTCTTCACTTTCTGCCATAAGGGTGATGTCATTTGCATATCTGAGGTTATTGATATTTCTCCTGGCAATCTTGATTCCAGCTTGTGTTTCTTCCAGTCCAGCGTTTCTCATGATGTACTCTGCATAGAAGTTAAATAAACAGGGTGACAATATACAGCCCTGACATACTACTTTTCCTATTTGGAAACAGTCTGTTGTTCCATGTCCAATTCTAATTGTTGCTTCCTGACCTGCATACAAATTTCTCAAGAGGCAGATCAGGTGGTCTGGTATTCCCATCTCTTTCAGAATTTTCCACAGTTGATTGTGATCCACACAGTCAAAGGCTTTGGCATAGTCAATAAAGCAGAAACAGATGTTTTTCTGGAACTCTCTTGCTTTTTCCATGATCCAACAGATGTTGGCAATGTGATCTCTGGTTCCTCTGCCTTTTCTAAAACGAGCTTGAACATCAGGAAGTTCACAGTTCACATATTGCTGAAGCCTGGCTTGGAGAATTTTGAGCATTACTTTACTAGTGTGTGAAATGAGTGCAATGTGCAGTAGTTTGAGCATTCTTTGGCATTGCCTTTCTTTGGGATTGGAATGAAAACTGACCTTTTCCAGTCCTGTGGCCACTGCTGAGTTTTCCAAATCTGCTGGCATATTGAGGGCAGCACTTTCAGAGCATCATCTTTTGGGATTTGGAATAGCTCAACTGGAATTCCATCAACTCCACTAGCTTTGTTCATAGTGATGCTTTCTAACGCCCACTTGACTTCACATTCCAGGATGTCTGGCTCTAGGTGAGTGATCACACCATCGTGATTATCGGGTCATGAAGATCTTTTTTGTACAGTTCTTCTGTGTATTCTTGCCATCTCTTCTTAATATCTTCTGCTTCTGTTAGGTCCATACCATTTCTGTCCTTTATTGAGCCCATCTTTGCATGAAATGTTCCTTTGGTATCTCTGATTTTCTTGAAGAGATCCCTAGTCTTTCCCATTCTGTTGTTTTCCTCTATTTCTTTGCACTGAATGCTGAAGAAGGCTTTCTTATCTCTTCTTGCTATTCTTTGGAACTCTGCATTCAGATGTTTATATCTTTCCTTTTCTCCTTTGCTTTTCGCTTCTCTTCTTTTCACAGCTATTTGTAAGGCCTCCCCGAACAGCCATTTGGCTTTTTCGCATTTCTTTTCTATGGGAATTGTCTTGATCCCTGTCCCCTGTACAATGTCAAAAACCTCATTCCGTAGTTCATCAGGCACTCTATCTATCAGATCTACGCCAAGTCTATTTCTCACTTCCACTGTATAATCATAAGGGATTTTATTTAGGTCATACCTGAATGGTCTAGTGGTTTTCCCTACTTTCTTCAATTTAAGTCTGAATTTGACATTAAGGAGTTCATGATCTGAGCCACAGTCAGCTCCTGGTCTTGTTTTTGCTGACTCTATAGAGCTTGTCCATCTTTGGCTGCAAAGAATATAATCAATCTGATTTCGGTGTTGACCATCTGGTGATGTCCATGTATAGAGTCTTCTCTTGTGTTGTTGGAAGAAGGTGTTTGTTATGACCAGTGCATTTTCTTGGCAAAATTCTATTAGTCTTTGCCCTGCTTCATTCCGTATTCCAAGGCCACATTTGCCTGTTACTCCAGGTGTTTCTTGACTTCCTGCTTTTGCATTCCAGTCCCCTATAATGAAAAGGACATCTTTTTTGGGTGTTAGTTCTAAAAGCTCTTGTGGGTCTTCATAGAACTGTTCAACTTCAGCTTCTTCAGCTTTACTGGTTGGGTCATAGACTTGGATTACTGTGATATTGAATGGTTTGCCTTGGAAACGAACAGAGATCATTCTGTCATTTTTGAGATTGCATCCAAGTACTACATTTCGGACTCTTTTGTTGACCATGATGGCCACTCCATTTCTTCTGAGGGATTCCTGCCCACAGTAGTAGATATAATGGTCATCTGAATTAAATTCACCCATTCCAGT
Source organism: Bison bison bison (assembly GCF_000754665.1). Taxonomy (NCBI): domain Eukaryota; kingdom Metazoa; phylum Chordata; class Mammalia; order Artiodactyla; family Bovidae; genus Bison; species Bison bison. The sequence continues at coordinate 101,433 of NW_011494626.1, forward strand.
CCATTTCAGTTTGCTGATTCCTAGAATGCCGACATTCACTCTTGCCATCTCTTGTTTGACCACTTCAAATTTGCCTTGATTCATGGACCTGACATTCCGGGTTCCTATGCAATATTGCTCTTTACAGCATCGGACCTTGCTTCTATCACCAGTCACATCCACAACTGGGTATTGTTTTTGCTTTGGCTCCATCCCTTCATTCTTTCTGGAGTTATTTCTCCACTGATCTCCAGTAGCATATTGGGCACTTACTGACCAGGGGAGTTTCTCTTTCAGTATCCTATCATTTTGCCTTTTCATACTCTTCATGGGGTTCTCAAGGCAAGAATACTGAAGTGGTTTGCCATTCCCTTCTCCAGTGGACCACATTCTGTCAGATCTCTCCACCATGACCCAGCTGTTTTGGTTGCCCCCCCAGGCATAGCTTAGTTTCATTGAGTTAGACAAGGCTGTGGTCCTAGTGTGATTAGATTGACTATTTTTCTGTGAGTATGGTTTCAGTGTGTTTGCCCTCTGATGCCCTTTTGCAATGCCTACCGTCTTACTTGGGTTTTTCTTACCTTGGGCATGGGGTATCTCTTCACGGCTGCTCCAGCAAAGCGCAGCCATTGCTCCTTACCTTGGACGAGGGGTATCTCCTCACCACCGCCCTTCCTGACCTTCAATGTGGGATAGCTCCTCTAGGCCCTCCTGCCCCCATGCAGCAAATGGCCGTCCACTCCAGTATTCTTGCCTGGAGAATCCCAGGGACAGAGGAGCCTAGTGGAATGCCGTCTATGGGGTCGCTCAGAGTCGGACACAACTGAAGCGACTTAGCAGCAGCAGCAGCAGTAGCAACCTAATCAGGGTGATCAGCGCTACAAAAAAAAAAAATATCTTACTATGGGATTCTACTCTTTAGAGCAGCTGCCATTCTGTGTATTTTTTTGTACTTTAACAAATATTTTTATTAAGTATAATTGACATAAACTCAACTGTAAATAGCATGCACAATTGAATAAGTTTTGACACGTGTCATAATTTGAAAACATCACCAAACCAAAATAATGAACACATTCATAACTCACAAATGTTTCCTTGTGCTCATTTATAATCTTTCCTTCCTGTTCCTCTTCCAATCCAAATGAATCACTGTTCCTGCTTTCTATTACTACAGATTAATTTGCATTCTCTAAAACTCACAGAAATATAATCATGTTATACAATATAGACCCTCTATTTTTTTGGTCTCATTTCTTTTACTTACTTATTTTGAGATTCACTTATGTTGCATAAATAGTAATAAGTATTTTTTGTTACAGAATAGTATTTCATTTATAGACATTCCATTCTTTGTTTATCCATTAATCTGTTTATAGACATCTGTGTTCTTCTTCTGTCTTTATTAAAATTAATACTTTTAAAACATTCATACTTCACTCTGTATAATAAGTTCTAGGTTCATCCATCTCATTAGGATTGACTCAAAGGTGTTCCTTTTTATGGCTGAGTAATATTCCATTGTGTATACGCACCACAACTTCTTTATTCATTCATCTGTTGATGGACATCTAGGCTGCTTCCATCTTCTAGCTATTGTAAGTAGTGCTGCAATGAACAATGGGATATATGTGTCTTTTTCAATTTTGGTTTCCTCAGGGTATATGCCTAGGAGTGGGATTGCTGGGTCATATGGTGATTCTATTCCTAGTTTTTTAAGGAGTCGCTATACCATCTTTCATAGTGGCTGTATCAATTTACATTCCCACCAGCAGTGCAAGGGTGGTCCCTGTTCTCCACACCCCCTCCAGAATTTACTGTTTATAGACATTTTGATGACAGCCATTCTGACTGGTGTGAGGTGATATCTCATTGTAGTTTTGGTTTGATAATAATGAGTGATGTTGAGCATCTTCTCATGTGTTTGTTAGCCATCTGTATATCTTCTTGGAGAAATATCTGTTTAGGTATATTTCCCACTTTTTGATTAGGTTGTTTTTTTTTTCTAGTATTGAGTTGCATGAGCTGCTTGTATATTTTGGAAATTAATCCTTTGTCAGTTGTTTCATTTGCTATTATTTTCTCTCATTCTGACAGTTGTCTTTGAAGTAAGTCAGAAAGAGAAAGATAAATGTCATATTCTAATGCATATACATGGAATCTAGAAAAATGGTACTGAAGAATTTACTTGCAGGGCAGCAATAGAGAAACAGACATAGAGACTATTGTGGACATGGGGAGAGGGGAGGAGAAGGTGAGATGTATGGAAAGAGTAACATGAAACTTACATTACCATATGTAAAATAGATAGCCAATGGGAATTTTCTGTATGGCTAAAAAACTCAAACAGGGGCTCTGTATCAACCTGGAGGAGGGGGATGGGGAGGAAGATGAAAGGGAGGTTCAAAAAGAAAATTTATGTTGAGGTTTGACCGAAAACAGCAAAATTCTATAAAGCAATTATCCTTCAATAAAAATTAAATTAAAAAAAAAATTCATACTTTGGATGTGTGTGTGTATATATGTATATATTTATTTATTTATTAATTTTTTACTCTTGAGTAAAGACCTAAGAGTAGAACAGTCTGAATTATATGTTTATATGTTTTGTTAAGAAACTATCAACTATTTTTAGTGTTTATAGTAGTCATCATTTTACGTTCCACCAGCAGAATGTGACAGTACCATTTTGTCAACATTCTCTTCAATAGTTGATTTTAAGCATTTATTTTAGCCTTTAATTTTAGTTATTCTAGTAAGTATGTAGTGATATTTAGTTGTGGTGTTAATTGTACTATTACTGTAATGGCTAACGATGTTGAGCATATATATTCTTTGAGTGGCGTTTATTCAAATCATTTGAGCATTTATTTATTGGATTATTTGTATTCTTGTTTTTCAGTTTTGAGAGACCTTATATAATGAATACAAGTCTTTATTTTCCCTCAGATTTATGCTTACACATATTATCTCCCCATCTGGGGCTTGTCTTTTCATTATTCTCTCTGGATTGTCAAAGAGCAGAGGTTAATCATTTTGATGAATCCCAATTCATCAGTATTTTCTTTTGAGTATCATGCTTTTGGTGTCAAGCTGAGACTCTTTCCCTAACCCATGGGTAAATCTTCCTTTCTATGAACTTTACAGTTTAATTTTATTTTTAGATCTATGATTGACACTGAGTTATTTTTCAGTGTGTGATGCAAGATATGGATTAAAGTTTATTAGTTTGTATAACAATACTCAATGTTTCCATATCATTTGTTGAAAGAAGCATCCATTCTTCACTGAGCTGCTTTTGCAGTTTGGTCAAAATTCATTTGTATATGTGTGACTCTTTTGTGAACTGTTTTGTTCAATTGTTATATTTTTCTGTCTTGCTACCAGTAACACATTGTATTTATTACTGTAGCTTTATTATAAGCCATGAAATAAGATCCTGTTGGCCTTTTGATCTTGTTTTTCTTTATTAAATTTGCTTTGGTGACTCTATCTTTTTAATTTTTATTTATTTTAGAAATAGCTTAACAGTTACCTAAAAAAAAAAAAAAAATGCTGCTAAGATTGTGTTTGGCATTGTACTGATCAGTTTGGGAAGGCTGACATTAAACCAGTATCAGTGATCAGTGAAAATCGCTCAGTCCTGTCCAGCTCTTTTCAACCCCATGGACTACACAGTCCATGGAGTTCTCCAGGCCAGAATACTGGAGTGGATAGCCTTTCCCTTCTCCAGGGGACTTCCCCAACCCAGCGATTGACCCCACATCTCCCACATTGCAGGCAAATTCTTTACCAGCTGAGCCACAATATAGAGCCTTGCAATCCATGAATAAAGGTGCATCTCTAATGATTTTGGACTTTTCAAATTTTTGTTAGTAAAGTTTTGAAGTCTTCAATGTATAGTTTTGTACAGTTTTTATCAGGTTTATTACTAATATTTAGCATGTTTGATGCTATTGTAAATGGTAGCTTTATTTTAATTTGTTTCTTCATTGCTATCAGGCAGAAATAATGTTAAATTTTACACATTCATTTTAGTTCCTGTAATTTTGCTAGTAGCAGTATTAGTTCTGTTAATTTTTATGTATGTACTGATATCTGATTTTCTATGTAGATAAGTAGCATTCTGCAAGTTAAGACAATTTTTATTTCTTTGTCTCTAATCTGGATGCCTTTTATTTCTTTTTCTTTCCTTATTGAACTGAGTAGAACTTCTGCTACATGTAGAGTAGATGGTGAAAATATACATCTTTTCTTTGTTCTTTTTAAAAATCAATCATTTCATTTTTATTGAAGCATAGTTGATTTTAAAATGTTGTCTTAGTTTCAGATTACAGCAAAGTGATTCAGTCATATCACATTTCAGATTATTTTCCCATATAAGTTATTACAAAATATTGAGTTTAGTTCCCTGTGCTATATGGTACATTTTGCTGTATCTTCTTCTTGTTCTTAATCATCAAAGGAAACATTAGTCTTTAACAAAACATTACACCTTTAAAGGCACATACATTTTCAAATATTAGGTACAATGTTAGATATTGGCTTCCCTGGTAGCTCAGTCAGAAAGAATCTGCCTGCAATGCAGGAGACTGGGATTTCCATCTCTCAGTCTGGAAGATCCCCTTGAGAAGAAAATGGCAACCCACTCCAGTATTCTTGCCTGAAAAATCTCATGGACAGGTTTGATGCATGATACAGGGTGCTCGGAGCTGGTGCACTGGGATGACCCAGAGTGATGGAATGAGAAGGGAGGTGGGAGAGGGGTTCAGGATGGGCAACACGCGTACACCCATGGCAGATTCATGTCAATATATGTCAAAACCAGTACAATATTGTAAAGTAAAAAAATAAATAAATAAAACTGAAAAAAAAATCTCATGGACAGTGGAACCTGACTGGCTACAGTCTGTGGGGATGCAAGAGTCAGGCATGACTTAGCAACTAAAATAACACATAATGTTAGATGTAGGTTTTCATTATCAAATTGAGAATAGATTCTTCAGTTCTTAGGAAACAGAGTTTGTTTGTTTTTTAATCATTGATGAGTGTTGAATTGTATTTTTTTTCCTTTTTTTTTTGTTTTTTTAATTTCATGGATTAAGTTGAATAATTTTCAGGTTAAATTCTGAACCTCTGGAATAAATCTCACTTGTTCATGGTATATTAATATTTTTATATGTTTTTTGGCTTTCACTTTCTAAAACTTTGTAAATAATTTTTTCATCTGTTTTTATGAGGGATGTTGGTCTGTAATTTTATTCTACTTGTAATGCCTGTGCCTAGTTTCACTACCAGGTAATGCTAGTCTTATAGAATAAGTTGAGAAGTATTCCCTTCTCTTTATTTTTGTGGTAGTTTGTGTAGAATTGATATTGTGGCTTCCTTAAATATTTAGTAGAGATTGTCAACGGAGAAGGCAATGGCACCCCACTCTAGTACTTTTGCCTGGAAAATCCCATGGACGGAGGAGCCTGATAGACTGCAGTCCATGGGGTCATTACGAGTTGGACATGACTGAGCGACTTCGCTTTCATTTTTCACTTTCATGCATTGGAGAGGGAAATGGCAACCCACTCCGGTAGTCTTGCCTGGAGAATCCCAGGGATGGGGGAGCCTGGTGGGCTTCCGTCTATGGGGTCACACAGAGTCGGACACGACTGAAGTGGCTTAGCAGTAGCAGCAGCAGCAGAGATTGTCAATAAAATTTAGGTTTAGAGTGTCTCTGTGACATAGTTTTAAACTATAAATTGAATCTATTTTATGGAAACAGAGGTATTCAGTTTTATCCTCCTTTTTTTTTTTTTTTTAGTTCTGTTTTATATGTCTCTCAAGATATTTATTCATTTCACCCACATTATTAAATATTGGCTTAAATTTGCTCATCATATTTCCTATCCTTTTAATAATGGTATAATGATCGCTTTATTTTTGTCCACAAGAAACACTGGAATGACTATTGATGTTCCATCTCTCACCCTCAATATTGTTAATCTGTGTCTTTTCTAATTTTTTCCTGATTAGGCTGACTAGAAGTGTATCACTTTTATTGATTCTTTTCATAGAATTGGCATTTGGTTTTATTGATTTTTCTCTATTATTTTACTGCTTTCTATTCTATATTTTGGTTCTGATTTTTATTATTTCCTTTACTCTGTTTATTTTTTATTTTATTCTCTTTTTTGTTTCTTAAGGGGTAAGCTGAGCTTATTAATTTGAGACCATGATTTTCCTCTAATATAGGCTTTTAGTGCTAGTGCTATACATTTTTACCCTCTTTAAAAGATATATTTGCTAATTATAGAATTTTAGGCCTAGAGTGTTTCTTTTGGTACTTTAAAGAAGCTTTCCATGTTTTCTTAGTTGCTTTGTTTCTGATGAGAAATCTTTATCATCCTTTTACTTTTTTCCTTTTGGCAAGAAATAACATGGTTTTTGGTTTGTTTGTTTGCTTTAAGCTACTTTTAACATTTGTTTTTTTAAGTGGTTTTGAAGAATTTGATTATCATATTTCTTAATGTAGTTTTTTCATGTATCTTTTGCTTGCAGTTAATTGAACTTCCTGAATTTTTGGCTTTATATTTTTTCAACAAATGGAAATGTTGGCCATTATTGCTTCAAATATGTTTTTAAATCCCCTCCTTTCTCTTATGTGCTATCTGTGTGCTCAGTTGTGTCTGACCGTTTATGACCCCATGGACCATAGCCTGCCAGGCTCCTCTGTCCGTGGGATTCTCCAGGCAAGAATATTGAATCGGGTTGCTATTCCCTTCTCCAGAGGATCTTCCCCACCCAGAGATGGAATATGCTTCTCTTGTATCTCCTGCATTGGCAGGGGAGTCTTTATCACTGTGCCACCTGGAAACTTTCTTTCTCTTCTTAAAGGATCCCAACTGTGTACAGTAGTCACTTGAAAATATTCTAGAGCTCAGTTATTCTTTCTCTTTTTGATTATTTTTCATCTCTGTGATTGTTTCTACTGCACTATATTTAATCAGCTTAAGTAATTTTATCTCTTCATCTTGCTAAATCCTACTCACCTTTCTCAGATCAAAAAGGACTATTAGCTCAGTTGGTAAAGAATCTGCCTGCAGTGTAGGAGATCTGGGTTCAATCCCTGGGTCTGGACGATCCCCTGGAGAAGGAAATGGCAACCCACTCCAGTATCCTTGCCTGGAAAATCTCATGGACAGAAGAGCCTGGTGAGCTGCAATCCATGGGGTCACAAAGAGTTGGGCACAACTGAGCAACTAACACTTACTTACTTTCTCAGATTAGGGCTTTTTCAGAGGAACAACATCTGATCCCTTGATTTCAGTAATTTTCCTCAATTATATCTCACCTCCTTGTCTATGTTTATGACATAATATTTATCAGTTAAGTTGTTAATATAGGTTGTTTCTCCACAAAGAAACCTTTAAAATATAATAGTTCAAAAGATAGAGATACTTTCTAATTAGACTCTGATTTTGTTTCATGGGGGGAGCTCTTCATGTCTCTTATGTATATACACTGGGAATTAAATAATTCTTCAATGATTCCTATAGCCATATCAGAAGTACAAAGTTTGCTAAAAGTCCTCCTAGAGTCTCTGCAGAGCTTTCATACTTCATAAGTTTGATGGCCTAAGGTTTGTTGTTATTTGTTTTATTTGCTTTTACCTAATGCTTTTTCTTAATTTCCTAATAATTAATATAATTTATCAAAAAGTTGGTAGACTTTGGTTTTATTTGCTCTTAGAGACTTGCATGTACTATTACATGTTGAAAAGTCATTCTCTATGAGAATATCACAATTCTACACATCTTGCAACCAGAGTCATGGACTGCCTTTGCCCCTAGTCTTTTTCAACATAACAAAGAGTCATGGCAGTTGGAGATGGTGTCTAGATCTGAAGCAAAGAACAGTCTTATCTGTAGCCTTAAGATAGAGTGTCTCCTCCCAGACATAGGTCTGGCATGCTTGCTGCTGCTGAGTCCCTTCAGTCATGTCTGACTCTGTGCGACCCCATAGACGACAGCCCACCAGGCTCCCCCGTCCTTGGGATTCTCCAGGCAAGAACACTGGAGTGGGTTGCCATTGCTTTATCCCGGCATGCTTACTATCCATTATAAAATATTTGGATTCCCAAAGCTCAGAGTTCATGTGTTGCAATGAAACCTAGATTGCATGCAGTTGTCTTCACATTGTCTTAAAGGAAATGAGACATAGGGAATTGGTGGAAAAAATAAAAAGTCAAATCCTTAGCTATAGCTATTGCTATGAGTAAATGTTTGTCTTTGATTCAACAGTCTTGCGTCTTCTACCAGCATCCATGAAGTGACCAACCTGTTAGCTTCTAAGTAAGATAAAACTTCAGACCCTTCAGTTAATCTTTTGCACATATTTTTCTCTAGCACATTTATCATGCTTGATTAATTTATTTGCTTTCCCATTCCCTTACCACGTCCTCTCAGTTCAATAGTGATGTAGACTATCTGAAATAAAAGGGTTATTATGAAAATAATACTCTTATTCTGATCTTTGATCCAGAGTTGAGTCTTTTATTTCAGTTGAAAAGTCTTATAATAACTTGTTCACTTTCAATCTGTCTTCTCTTTGGATTCCAGAAGTTGTTGGTTTTTCCAAAGAGATAGGAATGTAAGACCACCTGACCTGCCCCTTGAGAAATCTGTAAGCAGATCAAGATGTAATAGTTAGAACTGGGCATGGAACAATAGACTGGTTCCAGTCCCATCATTTCATGGCAAATAGATGGAGAAACAATGGAAACAATGAGATATTTTATTTTATTCAGCTCTAAAATCACTGCAGATGGTAACTGCAGTCATGAAATTAAAAGATGCTTGCTCCTTGGAAGAAAAGCTATGACCAACATAGACAGCATATTAAAAAGTAATGCCAACAAAGGTCCATCTAGTCAAAGCTATGGTTTTTCTAGTAGTCATGTATGGATGTGAGATTTGGACTTAAAGAAAGCTGAGCCCCGAAGAATTGATGCTTTTGAACTGGTTTTGGAGAAGACTCATGATAGTCCCTTGGACTTCAAGGAGATCCAACTATCCATCCTAAAAGAAAAATGTTTTGAATATTCATTGGAAGGACTGATGCTGAAGCTGAAGCTCCAATACTTTGGCCACCTGATGCCAAGATCTGACTCATTTGAAAAGACCCTGATGCTGGGAAAGATTGAAGGTGGGAAGAGTAGGGGACGACAGAGGATGAGATGGTTGGATGGCATCATCAACTTGGTGGACATGAATTTGAGCAAGTTCCAGGAGTTGATGATGGCCAGAGAAGCCTGGCATGCCACAGTCCATGATGTTGTAAAGAGTCGGACATGACTGAGTGACTGAACTGAACTGAAGGAAGGTAATATCTATTCTTTTCTAATTCTGTTGCAAAATTAGTGAACTTTTGTCTGAAACTCATTTTTATTATAACACCTTATTGAAAGCAGACAATAATCACTATGCCACACTAGCTCTCAGGCTCTTTTACCTTATAGCTTCAGTCTTAATACAACATAATCTTTCTTTCAAGTCATTTTGGAGAGAGATTTATCTAATATTTTGATACTATACAGCATGGAGTGTCATATTTTTAGCTTTTGGAACATGTTTTCTCACTGCTCACTACTTAAGTGCTCAGCTACTAAGCTAGTGTCACACATCTTAATATTATTATTTTTATTTTATATCAGCCACTGATTTGAAGATAAAAGCTTCTGTATTTTGCTAGATACTATGATGATTATTGAATATAGCTGCAGAATCAATGTAACTAAAAATTATAATTGTATATGTGTGTGTTCATTCTCTCAGTCATGTCCGACTCTTTGAGACCCCAGGGATTGCAGCATGCTGGGTGACTCTGTCCATGGAATTTTCCCAAGCAAGGATTCTGGAGTGGGTTGCCATTTCTTCCTGCAGGAGAACTTCCAGATCCAGGAATCGAACCTGCCTCTCCTGTATCTCCTGCATTGGCAAGTGGATTCTGTACCACTGAGCCACCTGGGAAGCCCATACGTATTGTGCCATGCGAAGTTGCTTCCAACATGTCTCACTCTTTGCGACCCTTCTGTGACCCCAGCCTAACAAGTGCCTCTGCCCATGTGATACTCCAAGCAAGAAAACTGAAGTGGGTTGCCATGTCCTCCAGACCCAGAAGTCCAAGTTGCATCTCTTACGTCTCCTGCATTGGCAGGCGAGTTCTTTACTGCTAGTGTCACCTGGGAAGCCCAAGCCCATACATACATGCAGACAATATGAATATGGAGGTAGGTGATTAATATCTCAGTAATATGATGTCCAAAGTAGATATTTCTACCCACAGGTAGCTTTTCTCCAGACAGCAATTTAAAGACCCAAGATTATTTTATTTTGTGATCTTCTATTTCCCTACACATGATTCCAAAATCATTATATCATATAAGCTTGGGGCTAGTGCACTGGGATGACCCAGAGGGATGGTATGGGGAGGGAGGAGGGAGGAGGGTTCAGGATGGGGAGCACATGTATACCTGTGGCGGATTCATTTTGATATTTGGCAAAACTAATACAATTATGTAAAGTTTAAAAAATAAAATAAAATAAATATTGAGAGGCCATCAAAAATCATAATTCTATCCACACTTTTACGCAAGGAGAATTTTATAGGTTAGGATCAGAAATTGTGTACAGTGGCCACCTAACTGCAAGGTAATATGGACATAGTCTAACTGTTGGTCCAGTAAGAATAGAAAATTGCTGGTGAACAGTTTTCCAGTCTCTGCAATAATTCATGTATATGTTTATAGGTATGATTGTTAAATATTATGCTTCATCATTAGATTACAAGCTCTGTGAAGACAAACATTATGCATATTTTTTAAATCATGCTCAGTTTTGTGTACAATGCAATATTTATTAAAGAATTGAGTGAAATAGTTAATGAGATTTAATATGACCACACAATTTTAGTGATAAAACAGAAGTCACAGTATAGTTTGCTTTTTCAATTCACATAATTCTAAAGTTTAGAAAAGGTTCTAAAACCTAGATTTACAGAGTTCTTTTTCCATGTTCTAGGTAACTTTATAAATATTCATCAAGCAGTTTCAGTGGCTAAAACTATAAATACATTCAGATATGCATGGGTCTTTAGACTTATAACAACTTGAAAATAGTTAACATGTTAAGAAAACATTTCATAGTTCTGTTTATAGAGGAGTCAGTCTTCAAGCTGGATAGAATATGCCTCAGATTCAGATTATCTAATATGCACTAGGATGTGCTTTGCCCAGATACTTCAACATCAGTCAGGAAAAGTCAGTTTACACCCAATTTTCTTTCCCAGCTGGTCCACTTGTTCATCTCAAGCACGTTGACCATCTTATTTTTCTTTCTTCCACATACCTTTCTCTTTAACCCCAGACTGGATTTATATATAAATGTATGTTTTATTTTCCTTCATAATATAGTCCTGTAACATATTCAAGGAATTTTCTATAGACAGAGGTAGTTTGTTTATTTTGGTCATTGAGCAAAATACTCCTCCCTGGCCATTGTAGCCACAGTAATTCTCTTGGTACGAAAAATTGAATGTGCTGGTATGTTTAGAACATTAGCTAAAAGCAGTGATGCATTTCCACACTGGGTGAAGAGTGATGAGAAAGTCTCGAAGATAGGTCAGATTGAAGATTATGGAGCACTGTCTACATTTCTTTCTGACAAGGTCGACTTCAAGGGTGACATTAACAACTTGTTCTCAGTCTAATGACACATTTAGATTAGCGTTTCCAATGTACGCAGCCTCCATTTTTTCTTCAATTCATCGCCAGATAAGATGCTTGATAGGTATCTCCACAGTAACCTTTCAGAATCTATTTATTTAGATGAATCAAAATAATGAAATGCCAAATGAATTAAGAATGATATTTTTATATCAACTGAAAACAGTTTAAATAGTCCATATGCATAAGCTCTGTGGCATGAATGATCTTTTCATTTCATACTTTTAAAAAATGAAGAATGCGTTAGTTACTGCTGCTGTGTTTATCTGTGAGGAAGGGGGGAAACGACTGCACAGTGGGACTTTGCAGCTACCCTTTTCCTACAAGTCTCACTAGACGAGGCCAGGAACACAATAGGAACACACAACAGGAAGCTTTATTTAAATTGCTAATCTTTAAAAAAGTACTATTACAGAAAGTTATATTTTCTTTTGTTTTCTTTCTTTTTGAAAACTTATACCTTGGATTTCAGGAACATGTAAAGTAAAAACAAGGTCAATTTTTAAATTGTTGTCTTTTTGTGATTTTGCAAAGCTATCGTTATTTGCATTTTTTTGGTTATATTCTGTTCTTCCCTAGTCCTCTTTCCTTCATGAACTCTACCTGCCTAGGATGGAGAACTCAGCAGCTGCCTGCTCTGAGGTTTCTAGCAGAGTGTTCTCTGTGAAGCGCTAACAAAATTATTTTGCATGCACCTCCCCATGGTGAAGTCCCAGTGAGTGTCCCATAGATTCAAACACCTTGGCTAGTCCTCAAATTTCTTCACATGAATGTATGTTTAAAATCCCACATAGATTTCCATGGTAGGAACTATGTCTTATCTTTCTTCCAAATCTCTTTCTAATGGTGGTTAATGTAATGTTGCATGTATGACAAGCATTCAGTAAATAGATATTGTATTGGATCATTAAAATAGAGTTGCTATTTATGACCCTGGAATTGTCTGCATTATTGACAAGCAGAAACTAGCATAAATGAAACCTGATATTTGTTGAAAGGTTGCTGAATGCCATTTTGTCTAACTCTCCATTTATTCAAGATGGCTCCCAGCATTTTTTCGTGTTCAGTGGATAACTAACGTGGGACTACAACAGAGAAGCATGGGCAGATGAAATGCCATACTCATTATCATGTGTAAATGTCAACAGAGTTCATGTTTGAAAAAAAAAAACACCTTTTAATGTGAGAATAGGCATTGGGCCATGCTTCCTCATGTACCATCTGTCACATCACCTTTGAAGTCCTACTGAGTTCTCATCCTTTGAAGTCAGACACTCATCCTTCTATACAAAGGAAGCTGCTGCATGCAGCAGCAGCAAAGAGATGAAAGCCTGTGTGCCTCAGCTATGCTGAATATACTGTCGCTACTTTTAATTTAAAGAGCTAATATTCACCTTTGACATAGAAAATTAGCCTTTGACTACAGTTTTTCTGGAAGTATGTTTGGGGGCACAGAGATGCAACCATTACAGATATTTTCTCCCCATGTAATGGTTTCAACTGTAAATTTTTCTCCCAGATGCTTATGATAATATGATAGCAATTATAATAAACAACATTAAGAAAAATCAGTAAAGTTGAAAAAGAGCCTTTCTCTCATCAAACCTTAGAAACAATCCTCTAAGTCTTCTTTTTGACCAGATCTTATCCTTGGATCCTGTCTTCAGCCTGCTGAGAATAGTTTTAGATAGAATCCTGATAAGTCAGTTTAACAGGAATCCCCCACCCTTGATATCTGATCAGATATTCACCACCCACCTTGGATATCTGTTTATTGTTGTTGTCCAGTCTCTAAGTCATGTCTGATTCTTTGTGACCCCATGGAGTGCAGCATACCAGGCTTCCGGTACTTCACTGTCTCCTGGAGTTTGCTCCAACTCATGTCCATTGACAGTGATGTCATCCAACAATCTCATTCTCTGTTGCCCCCTTCTCCCCATGCCCTCAATCTTTCCCAGCATCAGAGTCTTTTCCAATGAACTGGCTCTTCCCGTCAGGTGGCCAAAGTATTGGTGCTTCAGCTTCAACATCAGTCCTTCCAATGAATATTCAGGGTTGATATCATTTGGTATCAAGAGTCTCCTACAGAACCACAGTTTGAAAGCATCAATTCTCCAGGGCTCAGTCTTCTTTATGGTCCAACTATTACATATGTACATACTACTGGAAAAATCATAGTTTTGATTATGTGGACCTTTGTAGGAAAAGTGATGTCTCTGCTTTTTATACACTACAAAGCTATGACAAACTTAGCATATTAAAAAGCAGAGACATTACTTTGCAGACAAAAGTTTCTATAGTCAAAGCTATGTTTTTTCCAGTAGTCATGTGTAGATGTGAGAGTTGGACAGTACAAAAGGCTGTATGCCAAAGAATTGATGCTTTTCCATTGTGGTTCTGGAGAGGGCTCTAGAGAGTCCCTTGGAAAGTAAGGAGATCCAACTAGTTAATCCTAAAGGAAATCAACTCTGAAAGTTCACTGGAAGGACTGATACTGAAGCGCCAATATTTTGGCCACCTAATGTGAAGAGCTGACTCATTGCAAAAGACCCTGATGCTGGGAAAGTTTGAGGGCATGAGGAGAAGAGGGCAACAGAGGATGAATTGATTGGATATCATCAACTCAATGAATATGAGTTTGAGCAAACTCTGGGAGATGGTGAGAACAAGGAAGCCTGGCATGCTACAGTCCACTGGCTACAGTTACTGTCCACGGTGATTTTGAAGCCTAAGAAAAGAAAATCTGTCACTGTTTCCATTGCTTTCCTATCTATTTGCCATGAAATTATGGGAATGGATGCCATGATCTTAGTTCTTTGAATATTGAGTTTTAGGCAAGCTTTTTCACTCTCCTCTTTCACCCTCACTAGGAGGCCCTTTGGTTTCTCTTCCCTATCTGCCATTAGAATGTTATCATTCTTATATCTGAGGTTACTGATATTTCTCCCAGCAATATTGATTCTAGCTTGTGAGTAATCCAGCCTGGTATTTCACATGATATATTCTGCAAGTTAAATAAGCAAGGTGACAGTATATAGCCTTGACATACTCCTTTCCCAATTTGGAACCACTCCATTCTGTATCCGATTCTAAGTGTTGATTCTTGACCTGCATATAGGTTTCTCAGGAGACAAGTCAGGTGGTCTTGTATTCCCTTCTCTTTAAGTATTTTCCACAGTTTGTTGTGATTCACAGTGGCATAGTCAATGAAGCAGAAGTAGACGGTTTTCTGGAATTATCTTGCTTTTTCTATGATCCAACAGATTTTGGCAATTTTGATCTCTGGTTCCTCTGCCTTTTGTAATCCAGCTTGTATATCTGTAAGTCATACTAATGAAGCCTACCATGAAGGATCTTGAGTGTTACCTCACTAGCTTGTGAAATGAGTACATTTGTACAGTAGTTTGAACATTCTTTTGCATTTCTCTTTTTTGGAATTAAAATGAAAACTGACCTTTTCCAGTCCTGTGGACACTGCTGCATTTCCCATATTTGCTAGCATATTGAGTGCAGTGCTTTAACAGCATCATCTTTTAGGATTTGATATACCTAAGCTGAAATTCCCTGGAGAAGGAAATGGCAACCCACTCTAGTACTCTTGCATGGAAAATTCCATGGACCAAGGAGCCTGGTAAGCTACAGTCGAAGGGGTTGCAAAGATTCAGACATGACTGAACAACTTAACTTCATTCATTAAGTTGGAATTCCATCACCTCCACTAGCTTTGTTCTTAATAATGCTTCCTAGGGCCCACTTGAATTCACACTCCAGGATTTATGGCTCTAGGTGAGTAGCCACACCATCGTGGTTATTTGGGTCATGAAGACTTTTTAGTACAGTTCTTCCTTGTATTCATGCCACCTCTTCTTAATTCCTTCTGCTTTTGTTAGGTCCTTGCCATTTCTGTCCTTTATCATGTCCATATTTGATGTAATATTCCCTGTGTATCTCCAATTTCCTCGAAGCAATCTTTAGTCTTTCCATTCCATTGTTTTCCTCTTTTTCTTTGCACTGTTCACTTAAGATGGCTTTCTTATCTCTCTTTGCTATTCTCTGGAACTCTACATTCATTTGGGTATATCTTACCCTTCCTCTTAGCCATTCATTTCTCTTCTTTTCTCAGCTATTTGTAAGTCCTCCTCAGACAACTGTTTTACTGTCTTGCTATCTGACAACCCTAGCTTATCTTCAGCAAACCTTATTAATTTTTTTTAGCAAGAATTCCCCTATCCTGGATGTCTCCTCTTAGTAACTTTCGATCCACTGACCCCCTCATTTTGTAGTTGTCTAAATCCCACATACTCTTGCTGCATTCAGAATTAAGCCTTGTTTTACAGAGGTCTCTGTTTTCTGCTGTTACTGAAGTTTTTAATAAAATCAGATGACCAAAGACAGATATAGTGTACTCCTTTCATTGACTATACAAAATAATAGGATCTCTTATAGGTATGTCTCTGACATTAAAACTGCTTCAATTTTTTAGGATGGAATTAGGTTTTAAAATAAAGCATTCTGTATGTTTTATCCTTCTGTAAAAACAAGTATTGACAATCAGAGTATATTTATTGAATGTCTGCAGTGCATTGTGCAATCTGCTAATTCTGGATATTAATATCAATACAAGAAAATCCAATCCTCTATGAACACTTTGCTTGGTGATGGACCCAGTGTATAAACTTATAAATAAAGTATATAATGCAGATATGTAGCAATGAGGTGCTATGGACATTAATGTCACCTTTGGAAGGGGTTGAAAGAAAGCATTCTGGAGGTGGTAGGTCATATTACAGGTGATGCGTCAGGTAAGTAGAATTATCTATGAAAGATGGAGTGATGAGTTAGGAAGAACAACAAGGAAATGAGGAGGTGGAATTGAGGGTATTTCAGGTATTGGCAATCAGAATTTTAGGTAAAGAAAAACCCCCCGCCGCCGCCAAGTCGCTTCAGTTGTGTCCGACTCTGTGCGACCCCACGGACTGCAGCCTACCAAGCTTCTCTGTCCATGGGATTCTCCAGGCAAGAACACTGGAGTGGGTTGCCATTTCCTTCTCCAAGAAAAACCCCAGGTGTAATCAAATATAGATTGAAAGATCCCAGGTGTAAGCAAGTATATGCTGGTGGCTTTCAAGGAGTGATCTTTGAAAGAACTTTGGATCAGAATCACCTATGTTGATGAAAAATACACATTTTGAAATTGTCCTTAAAAGTCTTCAATGTGTCTCTCTAACTAGTATTCAAAGATCAGAATTCAGGATGGGGAACACATGTATACCTGTGGTGGATTCACTTTGATATTTGGCAAAACTAATACAATTATGTAAAGTTTAAAAATAAAATAAAATTTAAAAAAAATCAGAATTCTAAAGGTACTGTCTATTTTATTTGTATGCAAATAAAGTTTGAGTTTTTAGCTTAAGAAACAGAAAGCACACTCTTGCCCCTCAATATAATTCAAAATAAACAAACATTTTCCCCAGTCATCACTAATTTGGCACACTAAAGGACTCAGCATCTTTCAAGGACCAGGTGATTAAGACTACTTAGGGATTTTTTTTTTTTTTCCAAAGGAAGAACAATGAATCTGTACACATGTATGGCAGAAACATAGGAAAATTCTTGCAAACATAATTCAGAAATTGTGCTGAGCTCACAAGAAAACAAAAGGAATCTCTTAGGAAAATAAGTACATTTTAAAACTAACTAGATAAATAAATGATAGTGACTTGAAGCAAAAAGGACTTGTACACAAAGAAATGATAATCTGAACGTAAGCAGCACCAGTTCTGGAAGCAACAGAAAAAGTCTATGTTTTCTGTGATGTTAAGGGACTGAATTTGAGATGAAAAATTAAGCTGGTTTACTCAAATAGAATAAAAGTTGTGGTATGTCCAGAGTCACCACTTACTCCTAACAGAACCCAAAGCAAAAATTTTTGGAATAAAATGTATGTCATTCCACAGGTTAATTTTAATAAAATATAATTCCCAACTCAAAATCACCAAATGTACAAGTTACCAGCTATAAGAGTAATAATAATAATAACAGAACCAATGTAGGGTCTAAAGATTTCAAGTAAGATATTAGAATAAATTATGAATTAATTTTGCACAGAATATTTATAGAAAAATATGAAATTTAAAATTCCGCCAAATATTACATCAATTAAACATTGTGTTATTGTTGCAAATCAAAATAACTCTCAAATATAATGATAACCATTAGATACATATTTAATGAAACAAGTCAGAGATAGTAGAGATTCAACAGGTTTAATCACATGATATAAAGATCTGTCACTGATGAGAGTCTTTCAATGTTTCTATTTAATTGAATTTAGAAAAGAGTTGTCAAGTATGGGCTTTGTGCAAAGCTTAATTCTTGATTCTTAAGCACATTGGCATGTTTGTTCCTCCCTCCATGGTTTGCTGAGACCTAGTCAACACAGGTTTTCTGACAAATAATTTCCCTTAAAAGCAAAGACCAAAAATAGCTTGTGTAACATGGACAGAACTGAATGCTCTGACCAGATAATGATCTCCTATGGTTAGTGAAAATAAGTATCAAGGTGAAGCGGACACATTTATTTTCAAGACCGGAGACTATTTTTCAATCACAATGTCCAATTTAATTTTCATTAATGTTATTAAGAGAAAACAATTTACTGCAAGAAATGAAAAGTAAACAAACAAAATTAATAAAAAACCAGTGCTGTTGAGCTCTGTGGAGTGCTTCTGATTTAGGGGTTAAGTATTCCATGCTAATAATCCCTCTATTTAGCAAAAGTAAAATTAGAGAAGTCTAAGTTTGCATGACATTTTCCATTTAGATTTTTATGGCTTTGTGCTTCAATACTGCTTTTCTTTAGGATTTATTTTAGTAAGTTTTAATGGCTCTCTTGATGCCAATGACTAGCAATGGTGAATTTTCATTTGTGCCTAAATGGAGAGACAAAATCAACTTGCTTATTGAGAGACAGCCAGACCATCCAAGGTGACTGGACGTCAATCCAAAAATGTTTGTTTTAAACTCTGTTTCGAGTTTGCTGTTCTTTCTTTTGTCTCAAATACTGGGCAATTGCTCCAAGTCTTCACTTCAGTGTTTGTGTAGTTATAGCTTTTAGATAGCAGATGCCCAGAAATGCTGAGCAATTCTGAAATACAAGAACAAAAGAACAATGAGATGTGTGTTCTTTCCCTAACACAGATAGATGTTGTGCTGAGAGGTATTTTTATTTTAATATCTATATGTCACTAATATTTATCCATCGTTAGCACAGCTTGTGGAATTTGGAAATTAAGCCTGGGGTTTCTAAGAACCTAAATCAAAATGTCGCAGTTCTCAACAGTTTATTGTGAGGTGTGTGAAGAAAAAAACAAGTGATACTTTCCATCCTCCAAGAAGATTTCACGTGTCATCAGCCCCTTTTTGAAAAGATGTAATTATCCAACTTTCACACTCCACTGCTAATCGCACAATTCAAAAAAACAGTTCATATTGAATCACTATATTCTTAACTTATGAATTTCTTTTCAGGTCTTTACATCTTTTTGTACACCTTTCAAAAAGTGCTTAATTTGGCTTTCATTAATACGTGAAACTTTGCTGTGCAATGGTGTTGGTGTTTAAACTTAATGTTAATAACTCATCTTCACTGTATCTCACTCTTATCCCTACTTCTGATTTATTTACCTTTGGCCATATTCTCCCAATCCACTTCATCCTTAAAATCAAATTCATCCTTCAAAGTCAGCTTGAGGTCCACCTTCTCCATGTTTTCCACTCATTGCTCTGCCCTTGGCCCTTCTCTCCTGGTCTGTGGTGTTGACTTCACACTGTTGAGCAGGTAGTTGCTGCGCTTGTTCCTGACCCCACTAACTAAATTAGCACTTCTTCAAAAGTAAGTATTAGCTGAGTAATTGTTCTTTGGCCCTCACAGCATCTAACACAAGTATGGTCCTATGTTGTGATACACATAGGTTAAAAAATGAACTGAATGAAACTGAGTGAAATATAATTGAATCGAATGGAGACATTTGTTTTCCAGAGTATTTTTAAGTTGTGTTTTCCAGATTTTAATTTCTAGAGTAAGTGATTTTACTACCGGTAGGTATGATGTATATTTTTTTATCATTTTTTTAACCATAAGATTAAAGTCCTGAGAGAAACTTGTAGCCAGAAAATATAGTAACACAAGAAAATATTTACAGTGAGTGAAAAATCCCCTTTAGCTCAAACTTCTGAGATAAATCTCATATGAGCTAAAGCACCTACGAGATTTAAAAGTACTCTAGTTTGTCTTTCTGTTTCTCTGATACTGACCTGAGGTGATCTTTCATAGAATGTTAATAATTCAGTGGCTACTTGATGATATCCATCTCCCTTTAGCCCCTGATCATTCAAACTTGAGTACAACTGAAAGCCAAAGGAGACACTTCAGCCCTTAGAAGCTTTCAGTAGTCAATTTCAAATATTATGATAATACAGTTCTTACTCACAGTCCCTTTCATCTGATACTTTTTTGAATGTAGTATACCCAATTACTAATTACAAACAGATCAGCCACCATGCCATGATGTACTATTTGTTCACCCTTTTCTTTCTCTGTCCATCTCTCTCCTTTTTATTGTTCTTACTTATATTTTTCTTTCTCTCTATTATATTTATGTTTATATTATTATATAAATTATATTATTATATATATTTATGTTTTGAAAATCTGAAAAAAAAATACTTGTAAATCGAGTAATGGACAGGGATGAGTAGGAGGACCAGAGAAGTATTAGGGTCCCCCTTTCTTTAGAATTAGTATCTATGCCAGTACTATGAACAGTTAATTTACCATGTCAGGGTCTTAGGTTCTTCTATAAACACAGTTGAATTTCATGGCTTCCAATGTCATATTTATGCTTAATGATCCATGAGTCTAAATTTCCACACATCTAAGTATCCTCTAGGATAGGTCTTAAAGAATGAGTTGACCTTTGGAAAACCTGAAAACTAGATGGAATTTATATTTTAGGGCTACTTTTCCCATTTCTGTTCATGGCTCTTCTTCTGAAATCATGGTCATGGAAGCAATGTCTCCTTGCTCTAATTCTGTCCAAGGACCCATATATTACCACCAAATCAGGACTCTGTCTCTCAATCAATTTCCATGTTTTCCCTCTTGAGTAATTTCCATCATAATATCCCCATTTTATATTTCTTGACATCAGGGTGGATACAGAAACTTGCTAATCTAAAAATCAAATTTATAATAAAGTGATAGATTGCAAATTCCTATGGGAGAAGTTACAATGAAAATATTACCAACCAGGCAGAGGGGAATGCTGCAGACAGTATGTATTTCCCTAAGAACCCAAACCCAGCTGGTGAATTTTCAAGTATTGTGTCAGACCAGTAGGGGAGCTAGTTTTGCTAACAAGCATCTTCCCCTGAGGCCACTGACCTCTTCTACTCCCAACAGATCAAATGGGTACATTTCTACTGTAGTCAGTGCCTAAAATGCTTTAGGATCTTTAATGCATGCAGGGAAGACTGAAGGGCACTGTGCTCTCAGAAGACTGAGAGCCTCTGAAAGGAGATATTGGAGTCAACTTTCCCCAGTAGAGAGATGTGCTTTTATCAGAAATATGTGTAGGGCAGTTAAGTGCATGAGCTTTGTAGACAGATCTGGGTATAAACCAAGCAGCAATGGCTCCAGGGGTGGCTTGGAGCTTTGAAAATCCCCAAATCTCTATCAGTTCTTTTCTCATAATCAAGACAAACCTAATAAAAATAAAAACTAAGTGAAAACAGTATGATTGTTATGCCAATACACTTTTACAATACATGTAGCAATACAGTACATCAACCAGATTATCATTGTCCTAGAAAAAATCATGTGGCCACTGTCAAAATCTATATTGTAATTGTCCGCAATGCCAATTGAAAGGATGGGAACCCATTTACTTGCAGACTTGCCATTTCAGTGCCAAGAAGATTGGCAGCTGAGTACCAGAATCTACATCATTTGTTTAGACGCTTCCTCTGGGAATAGAAAAAGTTTACTTTAACTATAGTTATGGGGAATTGTCATTCCTCCCAGCAGCCCTCAAGAAATAACTGAGCGCTATTGACGTACACGTATTTCAGCTCCCATCCACCTGGACTGGATAAGGCTGAGGAAAGTAGTCTGCTATTTCCAAGCGTGTCCACAAAGATAAAGGTCTAGTCAGAGATAATGATATCCTATTACTTACTATGACTACCTTCCCTTCAACTTCTTGATTCCCTTCTCCTGTAATGTCATTTCCTGCACTTCTCAGTTGACTACTTTTGCTCAAATCTTTGAGTAGAGTCTCTTTCTAAGGGAACCCAAACTAAGACAGCCAGGACTTGTCAGTTATCAGGAATGTACCCTTGGGAGAGTTACTTACTCTCTTTTAACCTCCATTTATTTATCTTTAAATGGAAGGAACAAAAATATCTGCCTAATAAATTATTTTAGGAGGATTTAGTAAAATAATACTTGTAAAGAATTTGGCTTATTTAATTTGGCTTATTTATACAGAGTACATCATGTGAAATGCTGGGCTGGATGAATCACAAGCTGGAATCAGGATTTCTGGGAGAAATATCAACAGCCTGAGATATGCAGATGATAACACTATAATGGCATAAAGTGTAGAGGAACTAAAGAGCATCTTGATGAGTGTGAAAGAGGAGAGTGGGAAAAGTTAGCTTAAAACTCAACATTCATAAAACTAAGATCATGGCATCTGGTTCCATCACTTTATGGCAAATAGAAGGGGGAAAAGTAGAAACAGCAGCAGATTTTATTTTTGTGGGCTCCAAAATAACTGTGTATGGTAATTACAGCTGCAAAATTAAAAGACGCTTTCTCCTTGAAAGAAAAGTTATGACAAACCTAGACAGTGTATTCAAAAGCAGAGACATAACTTTGCTGACAAAGGTCCATATAGTCAAAGCTATGGCTTTTCCAATAGTCATGTATAAATGTGAGAGTTGGACCATCGAGAAGGCTAAGCACCAAAGAACTGATGCTCTCAAATTGTGCTAGAAAAGACTCTTGAGAGTCCCTTGGACTGTGCTTGAGATTGCAAGATCAAATCAAGCAATCCTAAAGGAAATCACCTTGAATATTATTGGAAAAATTGATGCTGAAGCTGAAGCTCCAACACTTTGGCCACCTGATACGAAGAGCCAACTCATTGAAAAAAGACCCTGATGCTGGGAAAGATTGAGGGCAATAGGAGAAGCTGGCAACATAGGATGAGATGGATGACATCACTGATTCAATGGACAGGAGTTTGAACATACTCAGGGAGATAGTGAAGGACAAGAATTCCTGGTATGCTACAGTCCACAGGATCTCAAAGAATCAGGCATGACTTAGCAACTGAATAACAATAACAACAAAGCATTTGGCATAATGAATAGCAAATACATGCTAAGAGTTCAGTGAATATTAAATCTTCAGTTATTCTTACTTCTCTCATAATTTGTAATTGGGCAAAGCCAGGTGGCACAATGGTAAAGAATCCACCTGCCATTGTAGGAGATGCAAGAGATATGGGTTTGATCCTGGGTCAGAAAGATCCTTTGAAGTAGGAAATGGCAATCCATTCCAATACTCTTGTTTGGGAAATCATATGTCCAGAGGAGCCTGGCAGGCTACAGTACATGGGGTCACAAAAGAGTCAGATATAACTGAGAACAAAAACACAAAACAGAGAACAGAGAAAGCTTACTAAGGGAATGCAGAAGTACATTTAAAATATATGTATGTATGTATGAAAACCTTAACCACTGCTACACTGTCTACAACCACAGGTTTTTGTAGGTTTTTATGTACACTCTATAGTATTCATGCCCACTGTATTATGGACATTTTTAAGATAAGAATTTTCATTTGTGCACTCAATTCTACTGATCAGGATATCAACCTCTGGTTTTCTTTGAGGCTGTATAGGAAACAAGTACTGCAATGTATCCCAAACTCTAAGGTGTAAAGTTCCATATGTTTATGGAGACAAATATGGATGTCATGCTGGTTTCACCAAAGATGAACAACAGACATTGACAAGTCTATGAGTTCCTTTTGTGTACTGGCTAACTCCCCTAGATTTATAGGTCAGGATATGTTCAAATTGATGACCCTACATGGAGTACAGGAAAATAAATGAAAAGCCTCATTTCTGGTAAATTTATCCTGTTAACCTGTCTATTGTAAAATTGCATTCAATACAATATAGTAGAAAAACAATGGAAATGGTATTGAACTGTTAAACTTCAACAAATCTAAGAACTTTGAAGTCAACGTGGATAGCCCAAAGGTATGTTTGTGTGTATTTACCAGTGAGAAAGTCATAATGTATTTACATACATTAACTATCTTATTCAAATCTTCGTTACAAACCTATTATTGGCTGAAATAATAATTGTTGTAATTGTGGTTGTTGCTATAATTTTCTAGAATATTCTTCTCCTAGAGATGTACCTATTAAATGTCCAATCAGAAAATATTTATAGTTGCATACAAGTAAACTTATGTAACAGTCAATGGAACATTTTCTTGAGAAAGCAAAATGATAGAAAATTAAGTTTTCAACATGCATGCAAGTGTGCTCAGTCACTCAGTCATGTCTGATTTTTTGTGACCCCATGTACTATAGCCCGCCAGGCTTCTTTGTCCATGGGATTCTCCAGGCAAGAGTAGTGGAGTAGGTTGCATTTTCTCCTCCAAGGGATCTTCCTGACCCAGGGATTGAACTCTTATCTTCTGTGTCTCCTGTATGGGCATGCGGTTCTTTACCACTGAGCCACCTGGGAATCCTTTTTTTTTAATAAATTGTATTTTAAAATGGTGAGCATGTATTCAGAGAAAAGTTTTAAGAGTCAGATGATAAATATATTTTGAATTAAATTTAATTTATTTGGTCAGTTTTTCTGTCTATATGATTTTTAAAAACATGAGTAAAGAATAAAGCAAAAATGTCAAACTTTAGGTTTGTAACAAAAGCAATCTTCCCCATTGTTTTCAAGAGGGCAGTATTAATCTACGTCGATTTACCTGGTACCCTCCCCACACCATATAGTAATCTGATTGCTTTATACTCTCACACTGTTAAGAAAATTGACCTATTTTTCTTTTAATAAGAAATACTGGAGAACTAACATATTCACATACACACATTTCTTGTGAAGCATGGTACAAGGAGGGGTGTGTATACGGCTGTTTGACAGAAATGGACGGAGATAAATCAGATAATTTTCTGTACCGTGATGTATACACACAATGAAACACTAAAAGAAGGTGGTAGAAAAATACTGATGATATGTGGTGTATATAGTTCATTTAGATGGCCCAGTGAAAAATCAAAGAGAAATATGAAGCCAGCTTCCAAATGGAAATACACTTCCACCTCTAGCTTCCAGGTAAAAGGAATGATTTCATTGGAAATCATTGAAATGAAGGATTTCATTTGAAAACTAAAAATAATAGTGTGGATTCTCATCACTGCATACAGGGAGGGCCTTAACTATTGTATGTGGGTAGGTAGGAATTTATTGGGATTATATATATATATAAATATAAACAATGAATGTGAGGTGAATTTTTGTGTGTCTGCAAAGCAGCCAGTTCTTTGGGTTTACACAGTCTTCATTATTGTGTTTTCATTTACATGAGTTGGCTGATGTGTGTGAGTGTATTTTATGGGGATGAGGGCAACAGAGTCGTTACAAAAGAAACGCATATGTTTGTGGGTGATTAGATGAATAATAGTTTTATTACTATCCGTTAGAGAGAGTTCTCTGCCTTGTCCCCCCAAGGTGTGAGTGGGAATTAAAGCGAGTTGGCAATTACAAAGCTCCCGCTGCTGAATGTGAGAACAGGCACTGCAGTTATTGGCAGAGACTCCCCACCCCCCCTTCCTTCTATCTTGAGGCTTAAGACAAGTTTGGAGGCCAGTCGTTTCTCCTCTGCACTCTACTGGCTGTTGCAGCCTGAAGCTAGCTTGTTATAACCTACTTAGGCAGTGGGGAACTGTCACTCACCACTTCAGAATCAATGGTTGCAGATGGAAGGTTGGATGCAGTGCCTTTTCCCCCTGCAGTAACAAGCAGTTAATAGATTTTATTATAATTATTTTAACTGCACAGGCTCAGAAGGAAACTTAGATTAGGTATGCAGGTTTGCTAATCAAAATCACATACACTTGCACACAACAAAGGGCAGTGGAATCTTTTGAAGGCATCCTTCTCAGAGCTGAGTAACATTAATGACGATACAAATAATAAATTCATTCCATGGGGAATTTGTTTGCATGAACCTGCAGTGTCGGTTCATCAGAATTTTGCTAAAGGAAAGAAATATTCACCAAGCTGTCATCAAGGGAGTGACGTTTTGTTGATATGTATGTACATAGGACTATGTCTCTATGGATATGTGCATACACGCATATATAGTTGCTTTCATATAGCTCAGTTTTTTCTTAATTCTTCCAGAGGAGCACAGAATGTTTAAATATTTTCAAAAACTGAGGGTCACGTCTAAAATCAAAGGAAGAAAACACATAGCTTCTTCTTCACTGTGTATCAGTTATAATTACTGATCTGGAATTTGCCTTAATCCAAAGACTGTTCTGTTAGAGGAGGCAAAGAACATTTTTTTTTTTTTGGCGTAATTTTTAAGTCTATATACTGAAATTTCATAATCATATTCCATATCCTTTACTTTTCAACTTTTATGCTAGGAATTAAGAAACACTCAGAGAAAAGTTAATGAAATGAAAACCAGAAAAAGAATGAGAAGAATCCATTGAAGGACTAACGTGACAGATAATTTTAGGGTTACTAGGAAATCCTCCTTATTAAAAAAAAATGTTTCCCTTGTCTTTGAACTTGAAATTCCACCAGTATCTACTTCATTCTTATAGGTAAGAGACCTGACACATTCTTTTGTTGTAAGAAATAAGACACAGTCTTATGCTACTGGCCAGTTTTGTGACATCGTTCCCTTGTCTTTTCTTCTCTGTCTGCCTCCCAAAACGGAGGCTGAAAATACCAGATGCTCAATTTCCCAGTTCTTTCTTTTTGAAGCAATGAGCATATGAACCAATTCTAGCCAATAAGACACGGGACAAAACCTACTGGAGACATCTGGAGAAAGTTTACCTCCATTATAAAGCACAAGGAATCCTCACCCATGCCCCTTTCTTTGGACATTTTCACATAGACACAATGAGGGTTGCTAAAGAAGCTGTCTAGTGACCAAGAGCGGAGAAGGCAATGGCACCCCACTCCAGTACTCTTGCCTGGAAAACCCCATGGATGGAGGAGCCTGGTAGGCTGTGGTCCATGGTGTCGCTAAGAGTCGGACGCAACAGAGCAACTTCACTTTCACTTTTCACTTTCATGCATTGGAGAAGGAAATGGCAACCCACTCCAGTGTTCTTGCCTGGAGAATCCCAGGGGCGGGGGAGCCTGGTGGGCTGCCGTCTATGGGGTCACAAAGAGTTTGACATGACTGAAGTGGCTTAGCAGCAGCAGCAGTGACCAAGAGAAATTATCACTCACTCAGTTATGAAGACAAAACAGAAATATGGGACAAGATCCTAGCAATCATACTGGTTAACCAATAAAACTCTGTAGCTATCCATATACAGGACAATTTTTGTGGCAAACTTTCCAGAAAGCATTTCTTTCCAGATGTTCTTTCTCAAAATTAAAGTTAGATCAATAAGAATTATGATGTTTAGCAGATACCAGTCAAAAATATAACATACATACTCTTGATAACATTGTCATTTAATTAAAAATTAATTTAATGTATGCAAATCAATGAATCTTTGTATATTATATTAAATTGTAGCTATGTCTGGCTTTATTTAACATTTAGTGTGCCTCTCTCTTCCACTTTTTCTTGACCTAGAGTGATGCAGGCTATTTTACAATCAAATGTTTGTAAAAAATATTGGGTAAGATAAATCAAGTTGAGTATCAAAAAAGTTCATGCTTATTGTTATAATGTCATTAAATATTAACTATTATGTGATTTCCCAGTTCTTATATTCCATTTGGGTTTGAAAAAAGAAAGGAGTGTTGACTAAAGAAACCAACTTTGATTTGATTGGCAAATATAAGGTGGTTTGTTTTCCTTTCCTATCACAACCTGACAACTTAATTAGTTTCTTTCTAAAAGTGAAGAAAGAACCAGGGTACAGACAAATTAGGATAATGTTATGGTTGAGTGGTAAAATTTTTCTTAGTAATAATTCCATTTTACTCTTCATTTTAAGAAAAGATGCATGTGTGCTAAGTTACTTCAGTCATGTCTAACTCTTTGAGACCCTCTGCAACAGTAACCTGCTAAGCTCCTCTGTCTGCAGGTTTCTCCAGGCAAGAATACTGGAATGGGTTGCTATGCCCTCTCTGTGCAACATTCCCAATCCAGGGATCAAACTTGTGTTTCTTATATCTCCTGCATTGGCAAGCAGGGTTTGTTTTTTTTGTTTTTTTTTTTTTTTTACTACTAGTACTGCCTAGGAAATCCTCAAAAAATATAGGTATTACATTAAAAATGGATAATTTACTTTTTAAACATTAATAGATATGGTCTTATTGAGAGTTTGAGCTTGATTTTTTTAAGTAGTTTTGATTCAATTAAAATTACAGTTAATAATTTGTTTTATATTAAAAGAAGAAAGTTATAAGCATTCCTTTTCTTGACCAACAGGACCCAAGTTGTATGTGACAGAATTTGGGTTTCAGAATTCCCCAAATGATAGGATCCCTGACCCACCTCTACGTGTTCATACCCTCTTCTTCACTTTAGATCCTCTCAAGCAGGTGACACCGTCTGGAAGGAGGAGGAAGAGCAATATCCCAAAGCACATGGTTTCTGATTTATCCCTAGTAGAGGAAGCTCTTAAGCTGACATTACCAGGTGTTATGCATTTATTCATATTTTAGCTATTCTTCCTGATAGATCCACTCAGTGGGGGGTTTTCTTTATTTCCTAAGAGACTGGTAAGTTCTCACTCAGAAATTGATCACTCACATGCAGGCATACTCATTTACTTACTCATTTACTAAATAATTACATTATTAATTTCACAAATTATCTGGTGGTGGTGTTTAATCACTAACTCACGTCTGACCCTTTGCAAACCCATGGGCTGTAGCCTGCTAGACTACTCTGTTCATGGGATTTCCCAAGAAAGAATACTGGACTGGAGTGCTAGTTCCTACTCCAGGGGATCTCCCTGACACAGTAATCAAACTCAGGTCTCTTGTGTCTCCTGCATTGGCAGGTGGATTCTTTACAACTGCACCACCAGGGAAACCCCTACACATGATCTACTCTGAGTCTTATGCTCAACAGAATACAATGATGATATAGCCACAACATTTGGTCATCAAAGAGTCAATTCCAAATGGAGAAACTAGCATTTGAAGTTAATACCCTGACAGTGGCATAGGTTAAGGAAAGATAAAAAAAGACATGTGGATCAGGCCTTGCTAATTTTCTTACAGTTTTAGGAACTTCTCCCATTGCAAAGTTGAAAGCTCTGAATGATAGCTAAAATAGAGTACAGAAAGCTCTAATGGCTTCTATTTATCAGTGGTTCTCAAACTTTAGGATATATCAGAATCCTTGGAGCTTATATACAGATTGCCACTCCCATGATTTAGTAGGTCTAGGATAGGGTTGGAGAGTAGCTTTACTAATATATTTCATAGCTGCTGCTGCTGGCTTTGGTACCAACATTTTGAGAAGCACACTCATGTTATAGCTTGCTGTGGTTGTTCTGATGACAATTTAGGATATTGGGGAAATGTGAATAGAGATGCAGGAGAATGAGATCTGTGGGAAAGCATTCTTTGTAGGTCCCTCTGTCTAAGCTGTGCTGGTGCATTCCTTCTGTTTCTGAGAAGCTTTGCAGGAGATAGGTTAGATCACTAGCAATCCAGTGGGACAGTGAATTGGGGAAGAAAATGAATTGTTAATGGGATTAATTTCCTCGTGGTATCCCTAAAAAAGAGTGATCCAAATATGTCAAAGGATATTTACCTTTCAGAATTAACAAACACTGTATTGTCTGAATTTCCCATGTTGTTATGCTTTCAGCGGGGGAGCATCATCTACTCTTATGTTACCTAGTTTGCTGCAGAAGAAACAGAAAGTGGCTTATGTGTCTTTCCCTCACTGGAGCTGTAGCTCTCTAATACATGTTGCTTTTCTATATATCACATACCATTTCATATAGATTCCTTATTGCAAAGATGAATATGTGTCTTTGTTAATTTTCTTTTCTTTTTTTGAGGAGGTGTACCACAAGGCACACCCTCTTAGTTCCCTGGCCAGGGATTGAACCCATGCTCCCTGTAGTGGAAGCACAAAGTTTTAACCACTGGACCCACAAGGTAGTCCCTATTAATTTTCCTTTAATCCTCTCAGGTTTCTGTTTATTTATTTATAAAGTGAAAAATGACAGTTTTCATCCTAAAGTATTATTGTAAGTATTAAAAGTGCTTATATATGTAAAGCATATACATACTGAAGGGTACATAGTAATCTATTAAATGTTAGCTAGAGATACATGTTTAGATATTTAAAAGCATGCTGCTGCTGCTGCTGCTGCTGCTAGGTCGCTTTAGTTGTGTCTGACTCTGTGGGACCCCACAGACGGCAGCCCATTAGGGTTACCCCCATCCCTGGGATTCTCCAAGCAAGAACACTGGAGTGGGTTGCTATTTCCTTCTCCAATGCATGAAGGTGAAAAGTGAAAGTGAAGTCAGTGTTCGACTCCTAGTGACCCCATGGACTGCAGCCTACCAGGCTCTTCCGTCCATGGGATTTTCCAGGCAAGAGTACTGGAGTGGATTACCATTGCTAGTGTACTTAAAAAAGCTAATTTTTCTATATTTTAAACATAGAAAATTTGGAAGAGTTTTGCAGTGAATTCCTTATATCAACTATAGAGATTGTTAATGCATTTAAAAGTAAATCTCAATTATCAATACATTTTCCTCAAGTATTTCATCATTCAAATGATTAATTATAGTTTACATTTTAAATAGATTTTTCCTTTTGAGCTAAGACATCTAATGAGATCTTCAGTATGTATTGACTGGATTCTGATGAATGTAAGCATCTTTGTAATCCAATCCCTTACTTTATGAAGACACAGAGCATCAACTGCACCCCTGAAAGTCCCACATGCACGTCTTAGTCAATCCCTGCCTGTATCCCAACCATCCTACGTCCCCACCTCTAAAATGAGTTCTAGGTGTTCCATATCTTTGTCAACATTTGCTGCTGACCTTCTTTTTAATGATGGTACATAGGTACTAGTGTCTCATTATGATTTTAATTTATCTGATGACTAATTTGTGCTGAGCACTGTTACATATGTTTATAAGTCATTTCCATATCTTTTCAAATATTTTGCTATCTAACAAATTGTTGGGTGTCTTTATTTTGGCTTGTAGAAGTTCTTTATCTCTTCCTGATACTGGTAGTTTGACAAGTATCTTTCTAGTGAATATTTTGCCCCAGTTTGTGACTGGCTGATTTATTTTGACAGTGTATTTTGATTAATAGAATTATAAGACTTCATAAACCATGAATTCAAAGTAATAATTTCCTTTTTATCATTATTGGTGTGTGCCCTTCTTAAGAAAACTTTGCTTACAAATTCTTGGTTCCTTTCTTTTTCCATGTCAATTTTGGAGTAAGTTTTTCAATTCTTACATTCCTATTAGAATATTTATTAGAACTGTGTTAAATTTACGTTCAAATAGGACAGAATTATTATCTGAACAATACTGAGTCTTGTGTTCTTGAATGTAATGTGTCCTACCATTTCTTTAAACTTTCATAATTTATTTCATAATATATTGTAGCTCTTAGCAAAGAGGTTTTGTACAACTTTTGTTAAATTTATGCATATGTGGTTGATATATTTTGATAGTATTATAAATGAAAAGCTTTTATAAGCATATTTTTATGTTTTTAGCACTAATATAAAAATATTCATTTCCTTTTTGCAAATTAAGCTTATATTTTATAGCACTGATAAAACCATTTGCTAGTTCTAGTGATTGTTTTATAGGTTTTCCTTTGATTATCTGTATCAATAAGTATGTTATCTGCAAACAAATGGTTCTTTCTTTTTAAAAAGTTATGCCTTTTATATATTTTTCTTATCTTATAGCAAAAACTAAGACCTCCACTGCAGCAAAGAGTAGAAGGATTAAGGAGGTATGTTTTTGCCTTGTTCTAGATGTTAGGAAAACTGCATCCATTGTTTCAAGAAGCATGCTATTAACTATAGATTTTTTTTTTTACATATGTTTTTATTCCGGTAAAGAGAACTTCATTTTAGTGTTTAGTTTACTCAGAAGTCTTACCATGATTTAGTGTTAAATTTTATCAAAATTTGCTTATGAAGTTTCTAGAGTTTAATCCCTTTGTCCAAAGTTTGAATTCTACAGTTTTCTGCCTTGCTCTTTGTACTCACACATTTTCAAAAATGTAACTCTTATCTGTTTTCCTACTGAAGACAGTTGTCAGACTTGTAGGAAAATCAGAAATGGAAGAGGACCTATTATCACTGAAGCTATATGTATATTTTAAAATATCATAAGAGATTATATTAACAAGTATATACCAGTAAGTTAGGGGATCTAAAACAAATAGATTCCTAGAAACATACAATGTACCAAGACTGAATCAAGAAAAAATTATAAAACAAATGAATAGACCAATAAAAGCTAAAGATATTGAATGAATAATTAAAAAATGTACCAACATAGAAAACTCCAGAGCCAGATGGCTTCATTAATAAATTCTGCCAAACATTTGAAGAAAAATTATTCATAGCAACCCTTCTTAAACTCTTCCAAAAAATATAAAAGGGAATGCTTCAAACCTATTTTATAAGGCCAACATAACCCCAATACCAAAAATAAAGAAAGAAAGAAAAGGACACCTCAAGAAAAGAAAACTATAAGCCAATGTCTCTGATGAACATGGATGTAAACATTCTCAACAAAATATTAACAGACCAAATTCAATAGCACATTAAAAGATCATATACCATGACCAAATTAGATTTATCCATAGGGAAACAATAATGCTTCAACATAAGTAAACCAATATAACATACATTAACAGAATAAAGGATGAAAATCACAAGATCACTTTAACAGATACAGTGAAAACAGTTGGTAGCATTCAAACCCTTTCATGATAAAAACTGTCACAAATTAGGTATAGAAGGAACTTACCTCAATAAAATAAAGTCCATGTATGAAAAACTTAAAGCAAACATATTTAAGGATAAAAAATGAAAATTTTTCTTTTAATATCTGGAACAAGGTAAGGATGCCCACTTTCACCACTTCTGTTCACATAGCACATCTTCTGTAAATCCCACCCAGAATAATTAGATTAAAAAAAGGAAAGGGCATCAAAATCAGAAAGCAAGAAGTAAAACTGTATGTTTTCAGATGATCTGACCCTAAAAGTAAAACACTATAAGGGCTTCACACAAACATAACAACAACAAAACTGTCAAAACTAATAAATGAATTCAGTAACATTGTAGGATACAAAATCAGAACAAAAAATCCAGTGCATTTTGTACAGTGACCACAGATTATTTGTAAAGTAAATTAAGAACACAATTCCATTTACAATAGCATAAAAATAATAAAACAGAAATAAACTTAGTCAAGGAATTTAAAAAAGTGTGCATTGAGAACTGCAAAGCACTGATAAATGTAGATACAAATAAATGAAAATACATCTCATGTTCATAAATTGGAAAAATTCATATTATTAAAAAGACCATATTACCCAAAGCAATTTACAGATTCAATCTACTACTTATCAAAATTCCATAGGGAATTTATACAAAAATTAGTGAAAACAATTCTAAAATTGATACGAAACTATAAAGAACTCCAGATAGCCAACTCAATCTTGAAAAGGAATAGCAATGCTGAAGCTATCATGCTTCTCAACTTCAAACTACTTTACAAAGCTACAGTAATCAAAACAATAAGGTACCAGCTTAAGAACACATATAAGCACCAATGGAATAGAATAGAGAACATAGAAATAAAGCAACACATGTACAATCAATATAGTCAACTGATCCTCAGCAAACATATCATGACGAGATGGTGGGAAATGATCACCTCTTTAATAAATAGTGTTGGGAAAATAACATAGCCACATGAATGAAAAAGAACCTAATTTTACATCATACAATAAAGTTAACTCAAATGAATGAAGGTATTAAGCATGAAACCTGAAACTGCAAATTTTCTAGAAGAAAATATCAGAAAATCTGTTTTATAAATTTATTTATTTTTGGCTCTGGTGGGTCTCTGTTGTGGTGCATGTGTAGTGCTTCTCAGTGTGGTGACTTTGCTTGTTGCAGAGCACGGGCTCTAGGCATGTGGGCTTCAGTAGTTGCAGCATATAGGCTTAGTAGTTGTGGCTCACAGGCTCTAGAATGTGGGATCAGTGGTTGTGGTGCTCCAGCTTATTACTCTATGGCATGTGGAATCTTCCCAATCCAGGGATCAAACTTATGTCCCTTGCATTGCAAGGCAGATTCTTATCCATTGGACTACCAGGGAAGCTCCAGGAAAGCTTTTTGATATTGTCCTTTGCAATGATTTTGTGCATAGTACGTCAAAAATACAAAACCAACGAAAGCAAAAATAGACAGGTATGACTACCTCAAGCTGAAAACAAATAAACAAACTTCTGCATAGCAAAAGCAAAATCAACAATATGAAAACACAACCTACAGAATGTGAGAAAATATTTATCTGAAAAAAGTTTAATGTCTAAAATATATCAAAAACTCATATAATTCAATAGCAGAAAAAAACCCAAACCAACTGAAGTAATGTACTGATTAAACAATGGGGCAAGGAATAAACAGATTTCTCAAAGGAACACATACAAATAGTCAGGTTCTTGATTTCACTCATCATCCGAGAAATGCAAATCAAATTCACAATGAGATACCACCTCCTCAAATATGTTAGAATGGGTTTTCAAGAAAAATTAAACATTGGCAAATATGTAAGGAAAAGGACACCTTGCACATTATTGATGGGTTTGTAAATTGATATATTCATTCTGGAAAATAATATTGAAGTTCCTCAATATATTAAAAATAGAACTACCATATGATCCAGCAATTCTGAGTATAGACATATGCACACTGTCCTGTTCATTGCAACATTATTCACAATAACCAGGACATGGAAGCAGATTAAAAATTTACCAGAAGAATGAATCAAAAATATGGTATTTACATACAGTGAAATATTATTCAATCATAAAAAATAAGGAAATACAGACATTTATGATGACATGGTTGAACCTGGAAGACACTATGCTAAGTGAAGTAAGCCAGACACAGAAAGAAAAATACTGCATGATATTACTTATATAAGGAATTTAAAATAGTTCTTTTTTTTTAAATTCCTATTTGGCAAAACTAATACAATTATGTAAAGTTTAAAAATAAAATTTAAAAAAATAAATAAAATAAAATAGTTCAACTCAGAAGTAGAGAGCAGAATGGTGACTTCTGGTTAGAGGTGGAAATGAGGAGGTATTAGGAAAAGACTACACAATTTCAATTATTTGAGGTGAGTAAGAACCAGATGACACCACCCTTATGGCAGAAAGTGAAGAGGAACTCAAAAGCTTCTTGATGAAAGTGAAAGAGGAGAGTGAAAAAGTTGGCTTAAAGCTCAACATTCAGAAAACAAAGATCATGGTATCTGGTCCCATCACTTCATGGCAAATAGATGGGGAAACAGTGGAAACAGTGTTAGACTTTATTTTTTTGGGGGGGGTTCCAAAATCACTGCAGATGGTGACTGCAGCCATGAAATTAAAAGACGCTTACTCCTTGGAAGGAAAGTTATGACCAACCTAGATAGCATATTCAAAAGCAGAGACATTACTTTGCCAACAAAGGTCCGTCTAGTCAAGGCTATGGTTTTTCCTGTGGTCATGTATGGATGTGAGAGTTGGACTGTGAAGAAGGCTGAGTGCCGAAGAATTGATGCTTTTGAACTGTGGTGTTGGAGAAGACTCTTGAGAGTCCCTTGGACTGAAAGGAGATCCAACCAGTCCATTCTGAAGGAGATCAGCCCTGGGATTTCTTTGGAAGGAATGATGCTAAAGCTGAAACTCCAGTCCTTTGGCCACCTCATGCGAAGAGTTGACTCATTGGAAAAGACTCTGATGCTGGGAGGGATTGGGGGAAGGAGGAGAAGGGGATGACAGAGGATGAGATGGCTGGATGGCATCACTGACTCTATGGACGTGAGTCTCAGTGAACCCCAGGAGTTGGTGATGGACAGGGAGGCCTGGCGTGCTGCAATTCATGGGGTCTCAAAGAGTCAGACACAACTGAGTGACTGAACTGAACTGAACTGAAGAACCAGAAATCTACTGTGCTGCATAATATCCATAGTTAGCATTGTATAAAGAGTGTGCTAAAAAATAGATCTTATGTTAAAAATTATTATCATCATTAATAAACAGGGCAGTAGAATATTTTTAAAGATGATGGATTTGTTTATGGCATAGATTGTGATGATGGTTTAACAGATGTACACTTATCTCTAAACTCATTAAGTTCTATATATTAAATATGCATAGTATTTTGCATGTAAATAATACCTAAACAAAGTGGTAAAAAAAAAAAAAATACCTAGGGAGAAAAAGGATGAACTTGTTGATCTAGCATGCCTTAATGATAAAAGATATATGAAAAAAGATAAATTTCTCTCCACCTTTGGTACTTGCTTAGTAGATATCAATACTTCCCCACTCTCCACTAACTACATAGAAACTATTGATGATTTACACATGCAAAATGGCCTTTCTTTTTATTCAGTTATGACAATGATGGTTAGAGCTATGAAATAATATGAAATTAACACTGACACATAATGTATTTAAATGCTTGATCATGGAAGATAACACTTTCTCTTCAATAATTATTTAACTGACTTCTAACTACAACTGCTAATAACTTCATGCATTTCTGTATAACACTGTATTATCAACTATTTTATTCCTCTACTTTGTATAGAAATAATGTCTTTACCTTCTCCTCTTGCCCCCAGAAACAATCTCATATTTCCCTGGACCTGGACATGATCAGAGCTTCCCTAGTGGCTCAAAAGGTAAAGAATCCACCTGCAATGCAGGAGATGTGGGTTTGATCCCTGGGTCAGAAAGATACCTTGAAGTAGGAAATTACAACCCACTCCAGTATTCCACCTGGAGAATTTCATGGGCAGAGGAGCTTGGTGGGCTACAGTCCATGGGGTTGCAAAGAATCAGTACAACTGAGTGACTAATACTTTCACTTTCTAAGTGAGGAGGTTAACCGTCTGCATGATTATTTTTTGGGTTATATTTTTCCCAAAATAAAAGGGACTTGTATTTGAATGATTTTCCATTTATCCCAGTTTAGATTCAGTTCTTATTGATATTTACAGCATTGAGATATTAAAAGTAAACATATATTTTTGAGATGCTTAAAATTGTGTCTTTCATCATTAGCATATTCCAGGGCAAAATTTCTTAAATTGAAGTTGGATTTTAAATTGGTGTATATCTTCTCTACTCTGCATAAGAAGACATTTTAGTTGATGTTAGAATGTTTTCCAAATGCTTGAAGTTCTCTTTCTTCCTGTACACATAGTAGAATTGTGCTTTTGGCATTATGGATCACTGGGGCCATGTAACTAGCTCTGGCCATTGAGTAATAAAGGCCAAAGAACTCAGTTATACACCTGAGACCCTACAGAGCTTCACTATATCATAGAGATAGCAATGTTTCAAATCATGGCTTCTCCATCAGGCTGTTTCTAAGTTGGGATGTCTCTCAGGAGAGCTTCCAATCATCCTGTGGAAGATGAGCAACTAGTAAATCATTATACCTGTGTTTTTTTAGCCACTGAGATTTGAGTGTTGTTTTCTGTTGTGCAACAATGTGTGCTAAGTCATTTCAATCATATCCTACTCTTTGTGACTCTATGGACTGTAACATGCCAGGCTCCTCAGTCCATGGGAATTCTGGCAAGAATACTAGACTGGGTTGCCATGCCCTTCTCCCGGGATCTACCTGACACAAGGATGGAACCTGCATCTCCTCTGTCTCCCACATTGGTAGGTGGGTCCTTTACATCTAGCGCCACCTGGGAAGTCCTTAAAGTCTGATATACTGGAGTGGGTAGCCATTCCTTTCTCCAGAGGATATTCTCAACCCAGTTACCAAACACAGATCCCCTGCACTGCAGGCGGATTCCTTACTGTCTGAGCCACCAGGTTAAATTTCAGAATTTGCCGTGTCTACACAGACTAATGACATCATTACAAAACTTCCATCTAGTTATAACATTTAATAATAATAATTAAAAAACTGTTATATAGACATTATGTTAGAATTTTGAAACAGAGTAATGAACAAAAAATAAGTATGGTCTCTGACCCTAAAGAAATTTCAGTCTGATTGAGGAAATAGGCGTTAAATGACATTATATAGTCCTAATTTATGTATCCCTTTATATTTGAGCTGTGTTTCAGTTGAATCAGAACAAGGAGAGGACATTAAGTCCACTCATATTTACTTTTTATTGATAGGCGTGTGCCTTGAGACAGGAAATTTCATATTCATGGAGAGATAATTCACATGGTACAGTATTTAAATAAGTAGACAAAGTTCTAGTCCTAGATGATGAGTCTATATTTAAACTAAAACAGTGATGGTAGCAATTATAGGAAGCTGACTCAGATGCCAAGGAGTGAGTCAAATAAACTGGGTTTCTACACAGGTAGGCAACTCCAATGGAAAACTATGAGTTTTATAAAAAAATTCAGGTAAAGGCCAACATGGTACAAACTACCATGATCAGAGCTGATGCCACATTCAAGGCAGCAAGACTAATTAAGTTCATCATTATTTTTTTTACCATGTTTGCAAATATGCTTTCTGAAATATTGAAAACAATCTGAGCCTCCTACAAGGTGCATCAGAAACTACACCTCAGTAATGATCGAAACACAAAGAACAACATTTCAGAAGCAAAATTCTTCTAAACACTACTGTACAGAATCACTCTTCACCAAAACTTTCTGTTCCTTATATACATGCATATTAATTGAAAGAGTAAGTTAAAAATTGAATACTGGAGTCGTCTATCCAAAAACCATGAATGGGATTGTTGTTGTTCAGTTGCTAAGTTGTATCTGACCCTTTGTGTGATCCCCTTGACTGCAGCACACCAGTCTTCCTTGTCCTTCACTATCTCAGAGTTTGCTCAAACTTATGTCCATTGAGTCAGTGATGCCATCAAATCATTTAATCTTCTGTCACCCTCTTCTCCTCCTGTTCTCAATCTTTCTCAGCATCAGGATCTTTTCCAATGAGTCAGCTCTTCACATCAGGTGGCCAAAATATTGGAGCTTCAGTTTCAGCATCAGTCCTTCCAATGAGTATTCAGGGTTGACTTTCTCTAGGGCTGACTGGTTTGATCTCCTTTCAGTCCAAGGGACTTTCAAGAATCTTTTCCAGCACCAAAATCAAAAAGCGTCAGCCTTCTTCATGATTGAATTCTCACATTCATACGTGACTATGGGAAAAACCATAGCTTTGATTACATGGACCTTTGTTGGCAAAGTGAAGTCTCTCCTTTTTAATACACTAAGTTTGTCATAGTTTTTCTTCCAAGGAGCAAGCGTCTTTCAATTTAGTGGCTGCAGTCAACATCTCCACAGTGATTTTGGAGCAAGAAAATAAAATTTGCCACTCTTTCCACGTTTTCCCCATCTGTTTGCCGTGAAGTGATAGACTGGATGCCATGATCTTAGTGTTTTGAATGTTGAGTTTTAAGCCATTTTTTTCACTCCCCTCTTTCAAAAGTTTGTTTTCCTGTTTGTTTGATGAACTTATAACTTTTATAAGTTGTCTTAATATCCCAAGTCTAGATGCACTCCCACTTATAATGGCAGTCACTTGGATATCTTCACTGAATCTTTCATTTCCACATGAATGGAAGCTTGGCCTTCATACAGTTATCTGCAGAGCATTTGTGCTTGATGTCATTAGACATCTCTTTGGAAGCTGGGAAACTTGGGTGGCAGAAAAGCCGTCAAACCACTACAAAATGAGCCAAGGTTTATGGTGTTTAATAATTTTTCAAGAAATGTATTTATTTTAATTTACATTTAGATGAGGTTTATAGCAGCAGATGGCAGGAATTTCAGTCAATTTGTAAAAAGAAACAGGCATTTTAGCCAATGAGATAGCAAAAAGCAATAGTATCCATCTTTCTCTTTACTATTTTGGAAAACCATTTAGAATAAAGATAAACCATG
This sequence comes from Bison bison bison, assembly GCF_000754665.1. Taxonomy (NCBI): domain Eukaryota; kingdom Metazoa; phylum Chordata; class Mammalia; order Artiodactyla; family Bovidae; genus Bison; species Bison bison. The sequence goes on from NW_011494626.1 coordinate 141,629, forward strand.
GAGAATTCTCAAGCAAGATAAAAAATATACATATATTTTAAGTTCATATGGAATAAGGCCAAAAGTTTTCCAAAGAGGTAATTTAAGCATACTGGATTCAAATCTCTAAAGAAATAGTTACCACCTAGGTATAATGACTATGATTTCACCTTTATTGCAAACATTATTATTTTATTCCAAAAAATAATTACAATTGTAGCTATGAAAATACATATGATATAGAACCAAGATGCCTACGTATTTTTTAGTTTATTTCCATAATTAATTCTTTATAATGGCTATCTTAGCTTTAGTTTTTTTCACCAAAAATATAAGAGATGCTATTTGGGCTAGAGATTGTTATAAATTTGAATATACGTAAAATTTATGAGAGGTATATGCACAAATTTTAAAGTAATTTCTAAATGTTTGTTATCTTTATGCATAAATATGAGAAATTATATCATAAGATCTAAGGAAAAATGAAGGGATATTTTCAGAATCATTGTTAGCAATATTTTTTAAAAAGAATAATTGCAGTACAGAACATTAAAAAAAGAATTAAGAGCTTACCAAGGTACACTAACAAATTTATCGAAATGAGTTTTCTTTTATTTATGAGGTTATCAATCTGTTGATCTGGTGAGTGTCTTAGCCATAGAAAATCTTATTTTTAATAAAGATTTGCCATGATTTCTCATAACTTTATGCATAAGATTTTAGAAATATTGGCATATACAGATTTAACTTCTTTAAAAGTAGATGAATAATAATTTATAAACAACACTGACTGCGTGAGCTGTAGTGGGGTGATTATTAGGATCCAAAAGTCACTTGGACAACATGCTAAATATAAAAGAAGTATATGTATGGAGAAACACAAATGAGTCAGGAAAATCAGTAAATTACTGAAAATCACATGTGTGAATATCTGGCATACACATCTTTACTACTCAGTTTACTGTTATGTCTATGTGATTTGAAAGCCTTTTGGAGATAAAAGGATTCCGGATGTGGCATAGAAATCATTAAAATTGCCCAGTTTCTTGATCCTATTTCTGGAGTTTCCATTTCAATAGATCTTGTTAGAGGAAAAAAATTCTTTGATTTGAGCAGTGCTGCAGTTAATTTCTATATGCAATGATGTTTGGGAACTAGTAAGATCATGTATTCCTTTATTTGTGCTTGCAGAAAAGTAAAATGAGTTGTCAATAGACAACATTGAAACTATAAACTGAATTGGGAGTCAAGATCATGTCTTTTTCTTGCTGTGTAAGAACTTACACTAAATTATGCACTTTTTTCCTGATCCTCTGTGACCAGTTAAGTAACATGCTGCTGCTGCTAAGTCGCTTCAGTCATGTCCAACTCTGTGCGACCCCATACAGGGCAGCTCACCAGGCTCCCCTGTCCCTGGGATTCTCCAGGCAAGAACACTGGAGTGGGTTGCCATTTCCTTCTCCAATGCATGAAAGTGAAAATTGAAAGTGAAGTCGCTCATTTGAGTCCGACTCTTAGCAATCCCACGGACTACAGCCCACCTGGCTCCTCCACCCATGGGATTCTCCAGGCAAGAGTACTGGAGTGGGGTGCCATTGCCTTCTCCGAGTTAGGTAACCTATGGGTAGTCAAATTTTATAAGGTTTTATTTAAGGCTCTAGGGGAAGGTCTCCAATCTTACTGTCCAATAATCAATGGATTTCAGAAGGAGGTCACATCTTATATCTTTATTAGATAAAAGTTTTAGTTATCTGATAACACTTTAGTTATCTGCAGTACTGTGCTGCCAAATGTGAAACGTGGTTTGGCTCTCCTCCCCGCAAAAGCCCAAGCCGTGTGTGTGTGTATGTGTGTGTCTGTGTGTACCCATACATATTTATCTCATAAATTTTAGAAAGTAAAAATAAATAGATATGTCACATAAATTAGAAATTATAACAAAATATGTACTACTTATTGCAGATTCTATATAGGCAATTGATACTCTCTGGATGGTGTTTTGATTTTTACTGCTTTTACAGCTGAGGTCCATCTATGACTACAAATGACTAATAAGTACAGTTTGGACAGTTGGTTGATATTCTGTGTCTGTTTCCAAGTAAGAAGAAATGAATAATGAAGACATGCACAAGCTTCACATTCAGAAATGACATCTAAATTTTTGGATAATAGTTTCAAATGCTGGAAAAATGTTTCCTCAGTTTTTGTGCTATTTTCAATATAAAGGCTATATGGCATGACACATTAAACTTTGACATATATATGTGTGTGTGTGTGTATATATATATTTATATATGCTAATGCTAAGTCACTTCAGTCGTGTCTGACTCTGTGCGACCCCATAGACGGCGGCCCACTAGGCTCCCCCGTCCCTGGGATTCTCCAGGCAAGAACAGTGGAGTGGGCTGCCATTTCCTTCTCCAATGCA
>NW_011494626.1:144135-163855 GCF_000754665.1 Bison bison bison
ATATATATATATATATATATATGTATGTTAATAACACCTGCTCCACCACTTTATTACTTCAAGACAATTAGCAAAACAATAAGTCAAGCCCTAATTTATAATGTTTGCTTATTTCTGTGAATTTCAAGCTATGGATATGATGCAACTAAATGTGGGGTTGGGAAGAGATGAGCAATAGCAAATCATTGTATGGCTTTCCCACTGTCAAGATGGAATAAACATTTGTTGGCAGTTGTTTAGTTGCTAAGTTGTGTCTGACTCTTTGCAACCCCATGGACTGTGACATGCCAGACTCTCTGTCTTCCACTATCTCACGGAGTTTGCTCAGATTTATGTCCACTGAGTCATGATGCTATCTAACCAACTTATCCTGTCTCCCCTTCTCCTTTTGCTTTCAGTATTTCCCAGTATCAGAGTATTTTCCAATTAGTTGACTCTTTGCATTAGGCAGCCAAAGTATTGAAGCTTCAGCTTCAGCAACAGTTCTTACAATGGATATTCAGTGTTGATTTCCTTTAGGATTGACTGATCTTCTTGTTGTCCAAGGAACTCTCAAGAGACCTCTCCAGCACCAAAATTCAAAAGCCTCAATTCTTCGATGCTCAGCCTTATATAACTCAACTCTCACATTCATACATGACTATTGGAAAAACCATAGCTTTGATTATATGGACATTTGTCAGCAAAGTGATGTCTCTGCTTTTTAATATGTTGTCTAGGTTTGTCATAGTTTTTCCCCCAAGCAGCAAGCATCTTTTAATTTCAAGGTTGCTGTCACCATCCGCAGTGATTTTGAATTCCAAGAAAATAAAATCTGACACTGTTTCCACTTTTTCCCCATCTATTTTACATGAAGTGATGGGACCAGACGCCATGTTCTCAGTTATTTTTAATGCTGAGTCTCAAGCCAGCTTTTTCACTCTCCCCTTTTACCCTCATCAAGAGGCTCTTTAGTTTCTCTTCACCTTCTCTATTATAGTGGCATCATTTGCATTTCTAAGGTTGTTGATATTTCTTCTGGCGATCTTGATTCCAGCTTGTAAGTCACACAGCCTGCCAATTTGCATGATGTACTCTGCATATAATTTAAGTATACAGCCTTGTCATACTCCTTTCCTAATTTTCAATGAGTCCATTGTTCCATGTCCAGGCCTCTTGACCTGCATACAGATTTTTCAGAAGACAGGTAAGATGGTCTGATTGTCCCATCTGTTTAAGAATTTTCCAGTTTGTTGCCATCCAGTTTGTTGTCAAAGGCTTTTGCGTAGTCAGTGAAGCAGAAGTAGATGTTTTTCTCTCATTCCTGTGCTTTCTTCATGATTCAGTGGATGTTGGCAAGTTGATCTCTGATTCCTCTGTCTTTTCTAAACCCAGCTTGTATTGTCTGGAAGTTGTCAGTTTATATGCTGATGAAGCCTAGCTTGAAGGATATTGAGCATAACCTTACTAGTATGTGAAATGAGTGCAATTGTATGGCAGTTTTAACATTCTTTGACACTGCCCTTCTTTGGGGTTGGAATAAAAAGTGACTTTTCCAGTGGCCACTGCTGAGTTTTACCAATTTTTTGACATATTGAATGAAGCACTTTAATAGTATCATTTTTTAAGATTTTAATTGGCTGGAATTCTGTCACCTCCATCAGCTTTGTTGGTAGTAATCCTTCTTAAGGCCCATTTGACTTCATACCCCAGGATATCTGGTTCTGAGTGACCACATTGTTGTTTCTGGGTCATTAAGATCTTTCTTGTATAGTTTTTCTGCATGAACATAACTATCCTAAAAACCATAAATGGTAACATGCAATAAAATGTTTAGGAAGATATGTTGGCGGGTATTCTTTTTAATTAGTTTTTAATGTTGTATGTGTTTCATATTTAAGTGAAGTGAATGTGATTTAATTTTAATACTAACTCTTTTTAATGATTGGCTTTCAATATTCCAGAAAATTTAAAAATTGGTGTTTATGAGCCAGTATGTCCAGTATACCACCAGTTTATTTAACACTTTGGTTGAAAATATAAAGAAACGGGAGCACACTAATATGAAAAGTGAACCCAACTGTGGGAAATAAATGATGCTCCAATTAAAAGCTGCTAACTTTAAGATGATGCAATGCAACTTTGAAAGCAAAATTTCAGCATAAGAATTTATCTTTTAAGGTCCTGTCATATTTCATGTTAAATTGAGGTCACTTGACTAGATATAGGAAATCATATTTCCTTCTGGAAGAATGATTTCACAGCAAGTCATGGAGTCTGAAAAACTATTTGTAAGAAAGCTGGAGATAAACATGATACAAATAACGCATGACAACCATGACAGGATTAATAGATTGACCACTATTCTTGCTCCCTGCATTGTTCTGTTGTTGAGATCCTATTCCAGTTTAAAATAACTTATGCTTTTTTTTGATATTTAATTAAAGGTGAACTTTGCCAACACCCTCCATCCCATGTTTTTCTGCCTTGGCTAACTCTTGATGAAAAATGGGTACAGATGAGATGGCTTTTGATGTACTTGCGATGAAATATCAAAAGAAGTCCTGAGAGTTTATTGTCTGTAAATATGATTTTAAAAAGAAGTAGAATATAAAGGAAAGATATATGTTTCTAAATTTTCCTGTTAGCTTTTTTCTTTACATCAGAAAATTCATTTAGCAACTATCTACACAGTTCAGGGAAGTTCACAACGAAGGTAAACATTTAATCAAGTTATAAAGAATGAATTCCTAAAATATGGAGCACTTTAGGTAGAATACCCATGGAAAAGTTAATGATGTTTTTTCCTACTAAAACCAGAAGTACTGGTTTATTCACTCGAAAGTCTGAGCTGTATATTGTTAGAAACCTATAGTGGGCTTTGTGTGCTGTGTGCTCAGTCATGTCTGATGCTTTGTGACCCAGTGGAAGGCAGCCTGTCAGGTATTTTCCAGGCAAAATTATTGCAGCGGGTTGACATTTCCTAATCCAGGGGATCTTCCGGACCCAGGAATCACATACACATTTTTGGTGTCTCCTGTATTGGTAGACAGATTCTTCACCACTTTGCCACCTGGGAAGCCCATTGTGGTCTTTGGAGGTTACTAAAGATGACCCAGGAGAAGTGGATATCATATTTCCTGCCACAAAAGAATTAGTAATCAAGTTAGGCAGCTCAACTGATTCACAAGAAACCACTAGAAAGATTTCAGGATAAGATTTAAGCATACCCTAAATTAAATGCTTAAAGATAAAAATTATGTGATATAAATGATACAGCTTGAAATGTATGGCAGCCTTATAGATCTTCATAAAGAGAGCAAACATGCACATGAGTAAATGAGTAAGTGTGTAAGAATTCATAAGTAAAAATTTATAGGTGGAAAATTAAATCTTAAGATGTTCTCTTAGATTTGATATTTTGCCAAACTGTTCTTTAGGATTTTACCAACTCATTGGAGAAAAATAGAAACAAAACACATGTACAAAACAGTTAAACAGCAGTAGAAACTGATGTCCCTAACTCATATACCAGGAAGCAGTAATCAGGTGTATATTAGGAAGGGAGGTCATGCTGGTCCAGAATCATCTAGAAAGGCCTGGCAGAGAAGTATGGATTCAGTTCAAACTCGCAAGTTGGTTAGTGCTTTTCTCTGCTCAGTAGAACAAATAAATTACAGGAAAGCTGAACAAGAGAGTCAATAATCTGAACTGAGAATGGGATCTGAGAAGCAGTGATGAGCAACTGAACCAACAGGTCAATAATGGTGATTTAAGAGTCAGTGCTCAAGGGGCGCAAAGGACTATGGTGTAGCGGATTCTGGAAACTGAACTAAGAAGATGGGACTTCATCCTCAAGGGCAACGAGTGGAAAGATTTATTAATTTCTTCTGGAGAAGGTTTCAGGATTAACAATGTCATGCTAACAATGTCAACATTTTTATTTTTTCGACACGTCCTAGGGTGCCAGTGTTTCTTCTGAACCGACTGAGACATCTGGTGCTCTCAGTAGTATTTTTCTTTTTGCAGCAGTATCTGGTTGGCTAAAACCCTTTATGGCTGTACCACCACATAGCGTTTGCCCAGGTTGAGGACTAGAATGAGTTAAGTTAGATATTTACCTCAAAAACTAAATTTAAAGGGCGCAAAAATGTATTAATCAAGATAATATTTATTTCAGTGGAATATTTAAAAAATAAAAATCAATGCAAAGTTCCATATGAAAAAAAATATCAAAAAATAAAGACAGAATCAATATTTATAGTAAGTATTTGAATGCCCTCCCTACCTCTTTTGCTCCTGTCAGGATATGAAGACACAAGATAGAAATTGTTACTCCCATGTGATTGCCATGAACAGTTGAAACTCAAATAAGTTCACTCACTGCTTAAAACATAAAGAACTGCAAACCTAATTAATCCTATGCCAAAGGAGTATATTTTCCACTCCAGCTGACTGGCATGTTCTTTTCTGTATGCTTTCTGAATCGATTTGGGGAAGGGGAAATTCAGAAGGCTCAGCGCATTCATGATGCTTACTAACTGAAGCCTAGGAATCTTCGTCTGTTATCATGTTGATTCCATGACACATTCTTCCACCTGAGTTTATCTGTTAGGACTTAAGCCATGGGGGTTGTGGGCAGGGAAGCATAGGAACAGGTAAACAAAATCATCTTCAAAGAAGAAAATTAAAGAATTTTTTCACTTAAAAAGAGACTAGAACAAACTATAGTCTAAAGTGAAGCCTGTAAATCACAGGCTAATCACATGCAAATAAAGTACGGCTCTTACACTACATCTTACACCTGCATATGACCCTCAGGGATTAAAACTAGCTGAATCCATTGCCTTTTGGCATAGCCCCTGAATTAGATTTACTAGTAAAACCAACTCAGATAAATTTTTATTTATTATTTAGCCAATGAGGATGGTTCCAAAGCCGCTAATTAGCAGTTTTAATCTCTCTAAACCCCCATCATATTTGGATCCAGGATTCTCATCCACACCTTGTGTTCCCATCTGCATTTGCTTTGATTTGCCACTTGGCCATTCATACTGACCCCATCTGCACAATGGTCTCTGCCAGCCCAGAACCTGGTCAGTGGCATGAGGGGGATGGATGCTGGGCCAGAAGATAGCAATGAGGGGTGTAGGCAGTGGCATCAGAGCAGAAGAGGCCAAGGCCTGAAGCCAGAGCTGATATTCAGTCTACTGGGCCTAGGAGTTAGGACCGAAGTGCTAGGTGCACGGCAGGTGGACTGATGAGACGGCCGGGCAGCGGCAGTTTGGAGTTGGCAAGGTTCTGCTCACAGTTTGAGTGCAGCGGTCTTATTAGCATGGCTGAAGTAGTGGCTTAATCCACTGAAGTTGCTTGACAAATGCATTGTCCCACTTTCAAAACTCAAATAAAATCTCAACAGGAAAGCAAGCCTCCTGCATGTGAAAAGGTATTGCTCTTGGACCAAGCACTTCTGCTTCTAGTGAGTGAGAGCAGGAGGGAAAAGGCATTGCCCATCCCACCAGGGCAGCAATAAACCTCTATTTATCTCAGCGAACCAACGCACAAGAGGCAAATAGGAGCCTTGCCTATACCACAGGTATATTGTGAAAATTAAATGAAATAATGTTCATGACACAGATTTAAAAAGAAAAAAGTCTCATACCTTAGCATTTTTTGTAATAAAATAGTGCTTGTTTTGAATATGCTAGAATGTGCCCCTTATGTTTTACTTGAGAAGGGATTTAGAAGTAATTTGACTTACTTTTATCTAGGACCATTTGCATTTTGCCCCCAAATTCTAGGTAAGATTTGATTTTGTCTATTCCGTAATCTTATCTTTTGTGTGTTTTCTTGTTTCTGTGCCCCAATTTATGCTATTTTTTTCTGCTTGAAAAATTTCTTTCCTTATATTTATCTGTCAGAATGTTACTGACTTATTCAAGTTCCACCTTAAATTTAATGTTCTCTGTGAAAAATGTGTCTCCTTTTCGCTACATGAAACTTTGAAAACACAATCTTTGAATTTTGTTATGCTACAATATGCCTTATGATATAGTCATTTATGTCCTTGAATTATTTCTTCTCACAGATTTTAATCTCCTTTTGGGCAAGATCCCTATAAGGCCTAGGGAAGGCTTCTCCTCATAACTCTTCAATAGATTTGTTCAGTAAGAACCAGAGATTCACCCTGGACTCTTCTACTCCAAATTTCCTGTGCAAAATATATCTAAGAAAATCCAAGCATGTCTTCACTGTTCTTAAATAGTGGGAATTTCATTTTTTGTTTTCTTTTTTGTGAGTGAAGATGGGAATATGACTGGGGTCATTTCTGAAACAGAAATTTTAGTAAACGTTTCCCTGACTATGAGAAAACTGACAGAAAGAGTCCTGTAGAGGGCTTTCCATGTAACCCTAGGACCCACACTGAAGTGGGCAGGCTATAAGATGCAAAACCATATTCATCTGAGTCACTGGTAAGAGAAAGTATTCAAATCTCAAAACGTAATAAATAGCAGTGATATATGTGAAACCCCCTTGCATATTTTTGGTACCCAGTAGGTGTTCAGAGCATGCTAAACTCAAAGCAAAAGAAATAAAAATAGCAGACATGACTTTCATTAATGGTGCTAAATGGCAAAACAGGAAAAATAAAGAATGAAGAACCACCTCAGTTGATTACTCCTTCCTGTATCAGACCCAGAACACATTCATTCTGAACCCAGAGAGCTGGTGAAATAAGTACGTATGTGCAGAAGCTCATCATGCTTTTTGTTAACAAATTGGTCACATCAGAGTGGATCCTGTCAGCTTGGTTTGGTGCCCAAGGGGAAGACATGCTGTCAGAATTCTTTACCATCTTAAGTCTAGTGAGAAGATGGGAGAGTAAAGTTATAACATTAGTTCCATTTATCTTAGGTCAGCAGTTTGGTATTATTCATCTTCAGACTTTGGGCAATTTTATTATCAATGCCCATTTTCTGATTGTAGCTAATTCAGTTCTAATGAATTCCTCATGGGACACTTTGAGCCAGCTTTCCTGTGTTCTGTGCCACTTACAACACATGTGGCTACACCACTTAACTGCCTTATACCTTAGAACTAGCCTGACATGTGCCCCTTATTGCTTCCCTTAGTCTCTGCTTATGTCTGTTGTCAATGCCTAATTATTAATTACATCCCTTTTCATTATCAAAAGTATCCACATTTTGATAATAAATGATATAATCATGTTACTTATCAAGTAAGGATCCCAAGCAAATAATCCATGAAGTGTTTTGCTTCCACAGATTTCTATAATTTTAAATAACTGAAGAACATATACCTGAAATGAGACACAATTAAGTATATGCTATATATCCTAATGTCATACTTTATCAACATTATTATATTTCATAAGCAATAAATTCACAAACACCTTTGCAGAGTTAGACTCAACTCACAGGGCTGGTTGATCTACTCCCTCATCCTCTACCAATGTTCTTTGATAGATAAGACTAGACAGAACAACTTTACAGAATTATATAGAACCTTATTTTGTTCTTTTTCATTTGTTCTTTCCTATTCTAGGCTAGTAATAATGGGAAGGGTTTTTCTTCAGAAAGTCTTGTCTTTGAGAGTTCATTGGACTTCAGTCTTCTTGAAGTAATATTTCTCAACAAAATAAAATTTATAACTGCAAGAAATGTAAATTTAGTTTGTGGATAAGAGTGAGAGCATTAAAATAAGAAGGGCTGCCATGGATAGAGGCAGGTTGACAAATGCTACTGAATGAAGGAGAGATAAATGTTAAAATATGGGGAAAATGAGAGAATGTATTCAGACTTGCTAGGTCATATCCTTGGCTTTGAATATTTGTCAGATGTTGTGACAGTCTCATGGTATGACTTTTAGAAATAGGCTTTTGTATTTGTTTAAAAAGAAAATCTTATACTTAGTCAATGAACTGGAGGTAGATATATTAAGAAACAATTAATAAAAAGCAAATAAATTTAAGGGGATGATAAGGGCGAGTTTGTGAGTACAACCCCCCCACCCTACACATACCCTGTAGTATGCTCTTGGGCACTTGTTTGGATGGGCAACAGGTTTTAGTAAATTGAGAGGAAAACTAACAGCAAAGACAAGGATGTATGATGTCTTTAAAATTGCTTTGACTTTAGCCTGTGTCTTTGTCTCTTAGATTGCTCTGTTTAATGATGTTAAGTGAAGTACACTTTGAAGTTGGGTAACCCACAAAGTTCTTCTTTTGAATAGCTTTGAAGTTAGATTCTGCAAAGTCTTAAATTGAAGTATAATTCAGGAGTCTTGAATGTGGTATATATCTTCAGTCTCTGTGATATGGAAACTGGTCAGACAGAGGCTGTATATTAAAAGCACAAAGTCAAATGGGCAGTTGAAAAGTTTTCCTGTGGAGATGACCACAGGTTTAATTTGTCAGATTAATATGTTTCATATTCTATGTATTGCTAAAAATCAAAAGTGAAGTGAAGTGAAGTCGCTCGGTCATGTCCGACTCTTTGCGACCCCGTGGACTGTAGCCCGCCAGGCTCCTCTGTCCATGGGATTTTCCAGGCAAGAGTACTGGAGTGGGTTGCCATTTCCTTCTCCAGGGGATCTTCCCAACCCAGTTATCAAACCTGGGTCTCCTGCACCGCAGGCAGATGCTTTATCCTCTGAGCCACCAAGGAAGCCCCTGTATTGCTAAAAATCAAAAGTATTATCAATATATTTAAAAATAAGTGTTAATATGTCTCAATTTCTTGAGGGTTATAAATAAAAATTACAATACACTTCCACTTTGGGCAGCATAAAAGAAAACCTGAAAGTGAAAAGTAAACTGACAAGTGGTAAGCTAAATGGGGAGGATTTAGATGAATGTGACTATTTATTCAAAATTCAAGTTCCTAAAAAGCAGGAATTAGGGAACACTGTGTCTTCTTGCTTTGTGCCCAGCACCAGCATCACATAAATCCTAGCTCTTCGTATAGGCTTTCCTGTTGGGGAAACACAGGAAGTCACTCACAGAAGCCTTTCATCTTACAGTGGAAACTGCTGCCAACAAGACAAGATTATGGACACTGGGAAAATCCAAAGAAATGAAAATGAGTTTGTAAGCCAGACTGAATGGACTAAGAGAGAGAACTATATCTAACAATAATTTGGCATACCCACTAAAAAATAGGTACAGTGAGGAAACACATATAATCATGAAATCTATGAAAGAGGTATTCAAATGTAAATAAGACTAATGCAAATATAACACAAAGCAGGATATTTAGAGCCATTTGATTGACTAAAATTAATGTCTACATTATCAAATGTTGAAAGATCAGTAGGATCTCTTAGTGCTGATGATAGTAAAAACATATGATGACTTTGAAACACAAATTCATATTATTCTGTAAAATTGGGCACTCATATAAACTATAAGCCCAGTAATTTGAAATTTTTGTTCATACCTGGGACAAAATGCTCGCACATATTCACCAGAATGTATAAAAAAGAATGTTCATAGCAGCACCATGTATAAAAAGAGAAAATCTGGGGAAACACACACACACACATGTGCAAATCCTCAGGAGAATGTAATAACACAGTAGAATAGTATATACTTGTGAAAATGAACTACAGTTGCATGCAACAATTTGAGTGAGACTACTTAATTCAGATATTGACTGAAAAAATGAATTTCTGAAAATTATATGTTAAGAAGTTAAGAAAATAGCTAATACTATCAAACACACTCTCTGGGATCTGGCATTTCTCCATTCAAAAGTTACCCTTTTGTGTCTTATGAAAGTTTCAACAGAGAATACATTTTTAATGTGCACTTGCCCTGGGAACAAAGAATGTCCAATACTTTTAGAAGGAAGAGGCATTAAGACAACCCAGAGAAAACAATGTCTGGCTGAAATAAGGCAAGCGGTCATTTATGAAGGTGTCCAGGCCTGAGAATTGGGCAAGGCCAATGAAAACAAAATTTGAAAGGCCTCCAAGTCAACCATTCCCTCCATTTTTATTCTCCCAAGAGCTGCACTGAAACATGGCTTTAAGAGGTGAATTTGGATATACTTGAGCAGTCTCTGAATCTTTTCCCACCAGGATGGGCCAGGCCACTTCCCTATATTGGTGCTTAACCTAATTTGGAATCCGCTTTTGCAAAATGCCTTTACCACCTGCCTGAGGTGAAAGGAACGAAGCTCATGCCAACGGACAGAAATGTTTTCTGCAAGGCTGAGTTAACAGGGCAACCTTACATTATCTTTTGCTGAATAAGGAAATTATTTTTTCCAACAGAGAAGGCTAAGAATGTACTTTTCTTTATTCTCTCAATTGAAACTCAGGTTAAGTGGAGAGCAGCCAAAGCAGCAGATTTCACATATTGGGGGTGATACTGATGTGCTTCTATCTTGAGGAATTCATGGGAAAGGAAAGTGTGTTTTCTCATAGACTATCCCTAGAAGACAATACAATTCCTTCAGTGGCATATCTTCTCTGGATCAAATAATTTCCATGTGCTAACATCCAGGCCATTAATTCCTATTATTTAATAGTAAATAAACCCCCAAAGCTCTTCTGGACAATTGCAAGGATCTTTAATTTCCTATATTTAAAGCATTTGTGTGTGTGTGCTCAGTCATTTCAGTGATGTCTGACTCTGTGACCCTATGGACTGTCACCTGCAAGGCTCCTGTGTCCATGGGATTCTCCAGGCAAGAATACTGGAGTGATTCGCCATGCCTACTGAAGCATAACCTTCACTCTATCACTGAGTTCATCACCTCCTCCATCATCTCCATCATCTTCCTCCAGGGATCAAATACTTCCAGAGGCTCTCCACTATCTACAGGGAAATATCTACAGGGAAGTTAATTTGACATTGAAAGTCTTTTGCATGCAGGCCCTGGTTTATCTTTACAAACCAAAACCCTGCTTTTGTCATTACAAAAGTTCTGTGCCTAGATCTCTGTGGCCCATCAATTCTCCTGATGGTTACTCCTTTGCCAACTCTACTGCTTTATCGTGTAGTTCTCCCAACTGACCTGGAGAAGGAAATGGCAACCCACTCTAGTATTCTTGCCTGGAGAATTCCCTCATAGACAGAGGAGCCTAACAGGCTACAGTCCATGGAGTTGCAAAGAGTCAGACATGACTGAGCAACTATCACTCACTCACTCACTCTTCCAACTGAATATAATGTATCCTTTTATAAAATCCTATCTACCCTATGTCTTCTCTGTCTTCTCTAAAATCTTTCTAATTATTTCAGCATGTCTCACGTTTCCTCTCTCCACAGCTTTTACATCATTTTTGGCCCCAAAAGAACCCCAAACTATGCACTATGTCATTATACATCTTGACTTATTGTGTGTATCAACTGTGTTCATTTCATTCATTAAATCAACTAGTGTGACTATATTATTACCTTCTCAAGTTAAATTTCTGGGTCGTAGGCTTATTTCTCTCCTCCTACCAAACATCAGTGCAATGACCATGTTCATGCTGACATTTGAAAATGATTTTGCATTAATTTAAGCCATCAAGAAAAATAATTAAATGAAAATCATCTCCATTAGCAACACTATAAAATTCACATTGACTGCAAGAAAGATCAATTAGGGGTGCAATTTAAAAAAGAAAATCATTGATGTGCTCAGACTCTGAACAAGTAACACAGAGGATGACTTAATATATTGAACAGTATCCTCAAAAAATCTGTGTCTACTTAGAACCTCAAAATATGACCTTATTTGTAAATAGTCTTTGCAGTTGTAATTAGTTAAGTTAGGATGAACTCACACTGCCTTAGGATGGATCCTAAATTCAATGACTGGTGTCTTTGTAAGGAGAGATGAAGACACACTAAGACACATGCAGGGAGGAAAGCCAAGTGACAATCGAGGCAGAAACTGGAGTAATACAGCTATAAGTCAGGAAAGCCAAAGACTGCTGAGAGTCACCAGAAGCTAGGAAGAGACAAGAAAGGACTTTCTGCTAGAGCTTTCAGATGGAGCATAACCCTGCTAACATCTTGACTTCAAACTTCTAGCCTCCAGAACAGTGAGAAAACAAGCTTCTATGTTTAAAGTTATCCAATTCATGGTAATTTGTATGGCAGCCCTAGCTGAGTGTTATACTAAGTGTCCTGAATGTGAGTGAGGCATATCTTTCAGAATAGAGATTTTAACATGAGCTGAAAAGCAGTTCTGTCAGAGAGAATCTTTTTCTACAGAAAGCTTTAAAAATAGAATAACTTCTCATTTTTCTGGGATGGTTTTGATGTGATCCCACTTGAAAGGAGGTGAATGAACCAAGTGACCTTTGAAGATCTTCCTCAATCCTTTGATGCTAGGATTTTATGAACTCTGCTTACTTGATAATCTGGGCCAGCTTTACTTATGCACTTATATTTCCAGAACAGTTCTCCATCTCAAAACTTCTCTTACAGGCAAACAGCTTTCTTCATGGCCTCGACTCCCCTCCTTCACCACACATACACTAAAGCACAGCCATGTTTGTTCATGATGTATTTGTTCTCACTAATATTTCTTGAAGGATGTCCCTATTAAGAGTCCTCTATGCAGTTTTATTCACTATTTTAGATGACATTGCTTGATAAAGGTGTTTTTCTTTTTTCTTTCAGGCAGTGGGGAATAAACTATGCCAATAGAGTCAATATTGGCAGTCTTAGTTTGAGTTGCTCTAACAAATCACCATAGACTAAGTTGCTATCATAACACACACATATGTCTTACATCTCCAGAGACTGGAAGTCTGTGATCATGGTGCCAGGATGGATGAGTTGTGATGAGAACCAGCTTCCTGGTTTTTAAATAGTTGACATTAGAAAGAATGGAAGCAAGACCTCATATTTCTTCTTATAAGGGAAGTAATCCCATTCATGAAGGTTCCATCCTCATGATCTCATCACTGTCCAAAGGTCCCATCTCATAAACCATCACATTGGGGTTCAAATTTCAACATATGACTTTTATAAGAATGTGCACATTCAGTCCATAACAGTGGTATTTCTTAAAATTTCTGTTTTAGTCATTAATGGGTAATTACAGTGGCTTAAAGCAAAAATGTTTCCTGATCACTTAACCAACATGTCCATCTCAGGTCAATGGGAGACTCTGATCCACATACTGCTCATTTGAAAATATAGATCAATAGAGTTCCAACATTCGTGACATTTTGGAAGTTCAAAGGAAATATGAGGATCGTGAGCTAGCTCTAAAGGCTTCCACTTCAATATGAAACATTCATCCTATATCATATTTCATTGACCAGAGAAAGTAACACAACTTCAAAGGGACAGGGAAATGCAGTCCTACTGTGTCTTCATAAATGTTGTCTTTTATATACAACATAAATCATGACCAACATTCCAGACCGCAACTCAGATTATTTGTTATTTGACTTTATATCTAGCATAAGAAGTACTCAGTTATGGCAACTTCCTAGTCATAAAGGAATTTATATTTCAGCCAACAATTCTCTCTGATAAAGGAGTCACAGATGTGGACAAGCATTTAAGCTGAACCTTTAAGAGTAGTAGGAGTCTTAGAGTGGAGACTGGGATGCAGAATGTTCTGAGTAGATTAAGCATAAAAATTAGTCTCAAGGCCAAGTCCATGTAAACATTTGAAGTGTTTGGCACCAGGGAGGAGGATATAGGAATTTCATGTGACTAGAATATCAGTATCAATAATACTGAGGCAGTTAAAAGAATTCTTCCATTTCCTCATATTCTTATGTTTGCATTTTTTCCTTTTCATTTTTTTTATTGTCAGATAATTGCTTTACAATATTGTGTTGGCCTCTGCCATCCATCAACATAAATCAGCTACAGCTGCATTTTTCCACAGAGTGCCACATCCTATCCATAAAAGACTGGGATGCTGAGTTTGCACCTAGAATCCCTCTATTAGATCCACTTCTACTTGAAACTGTGTGAAAACTTTTCAACCAGAAGACATAGATGAAGATGAAACAAGTGAGGCATATATGGTGCAAAATTTAAAGGGACACCCCGACTCAAATGCTGACCTTGTAACTGTGCAAACAAGAGAATACCCTTAAAGAAAAGCATCCAGACCAGGGTGCTAATTAAAAAAAAAATTTTTTTTAATTTGAAATATTTAAAACATAAACAGAAACTCATTATTTCTGAGTTTCCTTTTTATGTAGACAAAAGGAATCTATCTAGGGACTCCTTCTAGCCATGGATCCATTTCTTCTGTGTTAGTTTTTCTCCATTTGCATCCACTCCCACCCCTCAAAGCAGATTACGGGAGTCTGTTGTCTCCTCTATACTTGTCTGACCTACCAGGTGCTCCTATAGTGTATCCCATCTTCCATATTTCCATTGGCCAGTCCTTGAAGACCTTTGACTGCAGTTTCTGTGTGCAATTCCTGCAGTTCTCAACAATGGAGCTTCATTATCTTCTTTTTGTTCCCGTAAACCTGCCCATGAGGCTTTTCTAGTGGTTCAGTGATAAAGAATCCACCTATCAATGCAGGAGATAAGGGTTTGCTCCTTGGGTGAGGAAGATCCCCTGCAGAAGGAAAGGGCAACCCACTCCAGTATTCTTGCCTGGAAAATCTCATGGACAAAGGAAACTGGAGGCTGCAGTCCATGCAGTCACAGAGTCAGACACAACTTAGCAACTAAAACAACAGATCTGCTCATAACTCTGTAAACGTTCCCTTCATTAATTACATGTAAAGCTATAAATTCTGTTTCCTCATAAGACTCTGACTAATGCTTTCCTCATAACACAGAACTGATGACTTTGTCTATTTTCCATAGGTGAAAGGTAAGGAAAAGGACAGGTTCCTGCTGTACTTCTCCACCGTGATTCATGCTGATTTGCCTGAGGCAAGTTTCCAGGCAGATCATATTTGTGTCATCAATTATTACAATGTTCTCCTGATCTCAGTGATATGAAGAGGCCCATCTTTCATCTTATCCCTTAAAATACCATACAAACCCAGGATTTAAAATAAGAAGAAAATTTAGAAGCTCATGCTTTTCTCAGTTTCACCCAGAAGTTTCTCATGAGAGAGAGAATGGCTGTTTCCACAGTGATGAGAACGCACCAAAAAGTTTATAATGGAAACAAATTCCCCTTGGGCAGTAATCAGTGGTCAGACAGTATCTGACAAGCACAGCAGAAATTTAGCTATTGCTCTAGGGCTGTTCTTAGTTCTGGTCAATTCCTTTGCTAACTGGGATATGAAAGGAACCCAAGTGAAAATAGTCCAGAGGAAAAAAAACAAGCAAGATAATGTATAACAAACTCATTATATCTGGAATGTTTAAGGCTTTACCCTAGAAGATTTTCTTTTTGCCCTAGAGCACTTGAAACTTGTGAAGATACATTTAATGTAAAGACAAAATAACATAAGTCAAAATAATATTTTGAATAACGCTTATTTTAAGTTTAAAGTGTTGCTACAATGAAACTGAAACTATAGTGAACTTAAAACAGCAAAGTAAACTGCAGATGTCCCATAAAAATATATAGGCAGCAGCCAACTGATGCAAGCAAATAAGCTTTATGGTACGAAACGATGGACTTGCGTTAGCACCTAAATTCTTTGCCTCGTTCTGGCATTCTCATACAGTAGTAGCATCTCTTCCTAGACTTTTTCCTCAATAAGAAACAGCAGTCCTACTTCCTGACTAATTAGAATGGTTTATAATTAGAGTCTGGCCTGTAGGAAGGGATTAATCTCTCTAAGAGGTGCGAGAGATTCAGCAGCTTCTGTTAGCGAGGGTTTTCATGCCACCTTTCATTATTTATTTATTTTTATTGTGAGTTTCACTTCATAAGGTTTCATTCCACAGATTTCCTTTTGATATCAGGATTAAAGTAAAAATTTAAATTCTCTCTCCTCTACATAGAAAGCTTTAGGTTTAGAATAGCCATCGAATGCTGCAAGGTTAAGAATCTGCTGATTTTCACATCTTCATCCAAAAGCAAGTAATTCCGATTGCTCCTCCATTCACCCCCAAACCACCACCTCTTGCTTCCCATCTCAGCCTATTCTTCAAGTGCAATGATGGGCAAGAGATTCAGGTAGATGCTGCTGCTGCTGCTTAGTCATTTTATTTGTTTCTATCTCTGTGAGACCCTGTGGACTGTAACCCATGATGCTCCTTTGCCCATGGGGTTCCTCAGGCAAGGATACTGGAGTGTGTTGCTATGCCCACTCCAGAGGATCTTCCCAACCCAGGGATCGAACTTGGGTCTTCTGCATTGCAGGTAGATTCTTTACCACTGAGCCAACAGGGAAGCCCTTGATAAATGCTATGGGGTATGAACAGAGCCAGGTAGAGCCTTTCTAAAAGTTTACAGATCACTGAATACTGTGTTACCAGGTTAAAGTGGACAAGCCATGAAAAATTAAGTGATATATGAGCTCTACATACAGTATGAAATATATTTCAGAAGAAATTTTTCCAATCATGCACCAGCCACCAACTACAGCTACGATTTGGAGAAGTCATTTTCCTCATTAACATAATAAATGATACCATCCCAGTGATTTCTTTCCGGTCTAAAAGTTTGTGGTTCTGTGATTATTTTACACCAGGTATCTTGGAAATGAGTGGACTCTGGAATTCTTACTGGGCAATGTGGCCTTACTCTCCATAAAAAGGTTGAAGTAAAGGAAGTTAGTTTTTTTTAACATAGAAAGCACATTCTAACACATGTCTCCTCTCCTGTCTCCTTCTGAAGTTGGTAAAGTACAGAAGCACAATTCTTTGTAAGACCTTTCCTTCATTTTGTATTTTAAAAATAGGGAAGTGGCAATTTTAGGTAAATCGTGTATTGTGTATTACTGAAATAGTATAAGATAGAAAAAATGTATAGAGGCTGTGGTTTTTCATATTCCAATTCCTCTGGACTCATTCCCTTCCCCCAGGATGGCAGGGAGAGGGTATAAGCTTTCACACCCATCTCTCATGCCTAACCTACAGCAGCAGAAATCATACCTCATGACACAGAGCTTCATTCTGCTGCTGTGATGAGATGTTAACTCAGAACTGAAGTAAGATGGATTTGTGTAAGGGCTTTCCAGGCGGCTCAGTAGGTAAAGAATCCACCTGCAGTGCAGGAGAAATAGAAGATGTGGGTTCGATCCATGACAACCCACTCCAGTATTCTTGCTTGCAGAATCCCGTGGACAGAGGAGCCTGGGGAACTGCAGTCCATATGGCCACAAAGAATCAGAAACAACTGAAGCGCCTCACAAATGCACGAAGATGTGGAATGAGGATAGCAGAAGACGGACAGTCAGATTTCAAAACAATGAACTCCTATGTCCTGACAATTTTTATTAATGTCCTTTCCCTCCTTCTACTGTGTATTCTTACATATTTTTTTCATGCTTAAATTTTCAGTATAAATTCTTCCTTTTCAAAGTAATTTAGGGAGTTCACTGGGACATCATACTCCTGGCTCTAAAGCAGGCAGTCGTGGTCTTCCCCAACATGTAAAGTGGCTAAAAAGCATGCACTCTTCAATAAAACCTCTTGGCCTCACACCATAGCAACCCTGTTCACTACCTGTGTGACCTTAGATAAACTGTTGCTGTTCAGTAGTTCAATCATGTCCAACTCTTTGAGACCACATGGACTCCAGCATGCCAGGCTTCCCTGTCCTTCACCAACTCCTGGAACTTGCTCAATTTCATCTTCATTGGGTCCATGACAGACTATGTTTCAGTTTCTCCGTTTGTAAAGTGGGACAATAATACACCTGCCTCATAAGATTGTGGTGAAAATTGATGCATCACTGGTACTTATAACTCACACCAAATAGCACTGGGAAATTAATAAGCATAAAACATTCAGTGATGTCAGCTATTTATATCTGATATTAATATTCCAAGGTGTAGGTCATTTTACATAGTTTGACTATAAGCTCCTTGAAATTCATTTTTATGTCCATCTTTCTGGCACTGGTAGAACATCCTGCAGATCAGATACTAAACAAGTATTATCCAACCAGGGCTTAGCAGATGTGATTCATACCAACAAGATTTAATAAGTGGCCAAAGGAGGTAACTTTTATAATTTTTTTGAAAAAGAAACAATACATTTGTGGAGGTGACAGGACAAAGGAACTTAGGTTTGGGTGTTTTGTGAGAACTTGAAGCACATTTGGGGCTTGGGTAATAAATTAGTAATGCAACATGATTTCTTTATGTAGGTTTTTCATTTCTGAATTCTGGATAATAATGTTGTTGTTCAATCTCCTTGTGCAGGGAGTGTACCCTTCATGTGGGAGATTTATTTCCTGTGTTTAGGGAGACAGTGAGGAGAGTTAAAATGTCCCTCCTGTATTAGCTATTTCTTAAGTATTTATAATTCAAAATAATCAATATTACATTGAGGTATATATACTGGGGCAGCATGTCCTGCGATCCAATAATATAATGAATAGGGCTAGAATCAGACAGTTTAGAAGAGTATGATATAGAAAATTTATACCTTTCTATTGGGCACAAGTTGTTTTTTTTGTTGTTCCTACAATCTCATCTTTTTTTAAAAAATAATCTCAAATAATTCTCTTGATTACAACATAAAACTGGTCTTTTTAGATTTGGCCTGGTTATTGACTTAGGTACATCAAAATTATTACTTTAACACTTAGACTTCTTTACATTTGCTCTGCTAGAAGTTTTCATGAAGGATCTCAGATTAGATTTATTTATTGAAGCATAATTGCTTTACAATGTTGTGTTAGTTGTTTCAGGTATTTAGCAAAGTGATTCAGTTATATGTGTGTGTGTGTGTGTGTGTGTATGTGTGTGTGCATATATATATATATTATATTTTCAGATTCTTTTCCATTATAAGTTATTATAAGATATGAAATATAGTTCCCTCAGCTATACAGTAGGTTCTTGATGTTATCTATTTTATATATAGCAATCAGTTCAGTTCAGTTCAGTTCAGTCGCTCAGTTGTGTCCGACTCTTTGCGACCCCAGGAATCCCAGCATGCCAGGCCTCCCTGTCCATCACCAACTCCCAGAGTTCACTGAGACTCACATCCAATCAAGTCGGTGATGCCATCCAGCCATCTCATCTTCTGTCGTCCCCTTTTCTCCTGCCCCCAGTCCCTCCCAGCATCAGAGTCTTTTCCAATGAGTCAACTCTTCACATGAGGTGGCCAAAGGACTGGAGTTTCACCTTTAGCATCATTCCTTCCAAAGAAATCTCAGGGCTGATCTCCTTCAGAATGGACTGGTTGGATCTCCTTGCAGTCCAAGGGACTCTCAAGAGTCTTCTCCAACACCACAGTTCAAAAGCATCAATTCTTCGGCGCTCAACTTTCTTCACAGTCCAACTCTCAGATCCATACATGACCACTGGAAAAACCATAGCCTTGACTAGACGGACCTTTGTTGGCAAAGTAATGTCTCTGCTTTTCAATATGCTATCTAGGTTGGTCATAACTTTCCTTCCAAGCAGTAACAGTCTTTTAATTTCATGGCTGCAGTCACCATCTGCAGTGATTTTGGAGCCCCCCCACCCAAAAAAAAGTCTGACACTGTTTCCACTGTTTCCACTGTTTCCCCATCTATTTCCTATGAAGTGCAGGGACCAGATACCATGATCTTCATTTTCTGAATGTTGAGCTTTAAGCCAACTCTTTCACTCTTCTCTTTCACTTTCATCAAGAGGCTTTTTAGTTCCTCTTCACTTTCTGCCATAAGGG
>NW_011494626.1:164014-168046 GCF_000754665.1 Bison bison bison
AGATGTTTTTCTGGAACTCTCTTGCTTTTTCCATGATCCAGCAGATGTTGGCAATTTGATCTCTGGTTTGTCTGCCTTTTCTAAAACAAGCTTGAGCATCTGGAAGTTCACGGTTCACGTATTGCTGAAGCCTGGCTTGGAGATTTTTGAGCGTTACTTTACTAGCGTGTGAGATGAATGCAATTGTGCAGTAGTTTGAGCATTCTTTGACATTGCCTTTCTTTGGGATTGAAATGAAAACTGACCTTCTCCAGTCCTGTGGCCACTGCTGAGTTTTCCAAATTTGCTGGCATATTGAGTGCAGCACTTTCACAGCATCATCTTTCAGGATTTGAAATAACTCAACTGGAATTCCATCACCTCCACTAGCTTTGTTCGTACTGATGCTTTCTAAGGCCCACTAGACTTCACATCGGAGAAGGCAATGGCACCCCACTCCAGTACTCTTGCCTGGAAAATCCCATGGGCAGAGGAGCCTGGTAGGCTGCAGTCCATGGGGTCGCTAAGAGTCGGACACGACTGAACGACTTCACTTTCACTTTTTCTTTTTTATGCACTGGAGAAGGAAATGGCAACCCACTCCAGTGTTCTTGCCTGGAGAATCCCAGGGGCAGGAGAGCCTGGCAGGCTGATGTCTATGGGGTCACACAGAGTCGGACACGACTGAAGTGACTTAGCAGCAGCAGCAGACTTCACATTCCAGGATGTCTGGCTCTAGGTGAGTGATCATACCATCGTGATTATCTTGGTCGTGAAGATCTTTTTTGTATAGTTCTTCTGTGTATTTCTGCCACCTCTTATATAGCAATGTGTATCTATTAACCCTAAACTCCTAATTTACCCCTCCCCCGCTTTCCCCTTTGGTAACTACAATTTTGTTTTCTATGTCTCTGTGTCACAGTGCATTTGTAAAGTGATCTCCAACATTTTGGCATCAGGGACTGAGATTGTGGAAGACAATTTTTCAGATTTAGTTGGGGGGAATAACTTCAGATGATTCAAGCTCATTGCATTTATTGTGCATTTTATTTGTATTATTACATCAGCTCCACCTCAGATCATCAGGCATTAGATCCCAGAGGATGGGGACACCCAATCTGGTGTACCTATAAATGGAGCAAATGCAATACTTTGCAAGTTATATTCTAGTCTTCCTTGGCCGTCCCAAAAGTGACCTCCTATACTCAACTTTAAGGCTGAGAACTCTAAAAAGCAATATCAAGTCACTTTTCCCAAGAGAGATTCATAAATGTTGATCCTATAGTCAAATATAATTACTTAAAAGTGGTCAGTGAGAGCTAATTAAATGAGCAACACTTTCAAATATATCATTCTAGACAATGACTTGGCCATATAACCAACATTTTTAATTACATCATGGAAAAGGATGGTAAAGTCTTTACTGAATCTATGCAAATAATTGTACTGTATGAGTAATCAGTAAGAAGTCCAAAGTCCATAGAAACCAGGTGTGGAGACAAAGAATAAAAAAAATATATTGTTGCCTAATATCCTAAGGTAAAGTAGCACCAAAAGTCTAACAAATAGAAACGTGTCTGAAAGAGTTAGAGCATTAACCATCTCTAGGTACATCCCATAGAGGGTATAGTTTCCTTATGTTAAAACAATATATCCTTAAAAATTTAATCTAGGGAAAAAGAGACATCTCTTTAGAGTTGACAACTCTCATAAAAATTAATATTGAAATGTCAAATAAATCTAATTATTTCTGACACTTGCCTTTTATAAGCTTTAACAAATCTTTGTGATTTTTAGGAGACCTCAGGGAATTTTTTGGTGCAAAAAATGTCATGACAGTTTTACTTTATTTCAATTTACATTAGTATTCAATTTGGGGAATGCGAAAAAATAGAGTTGTCATGAGATCTGAACATTTAAGATAGAAATAATATTTATTTACTCATTTGAGAATGATAACAAAATATTTAAAAATAAACATAAAAAGTTACACAATTGGAAAGAACTTTAGCTCTTTCATTAGTAAGAAGCTTCTGTTGTTGTTGTTGTTATTTTAAACAATTAAGGTCCAAACAAATTGAATGCAAAGCACAAAATATTATTCTGATAAACTCCAAAATCTGTACACAGAATGAAATAACACAGGCCAAGGCAAGACACAGCACATCAAAGAACACAAGCCCATCAAATCTGAACATACTTTGCTAAGATTTTATCATGTGTCATAGCTTTTTCACACTCATTATTTGCATACACTATTATCCAAAGTAAATAAAATTCCCTTTCTATGAACCTTCTACAATTACTATATACATTCAGATTTTTGTCCATCTTCATCCTACTTCTTATTGTGGAACAATCACATTACTCTAGAACAAAACTATTGTCACTTTAAAAAAACACATCTTGTCATGTTGCATACAACATTGTCTGTTTCTGTCACTATTAATCCTAGACCACTCCCAGTTACTTACAGTAACTAGAACTTTTAACTAAAGTAACTTCTATTACACTGAAAAAAACTGGAGGTAGATGATTATAAACTGTCAGATAGAAGCAATTTACAGTGGAGACCGGGAGGAGCTACCCCAGGTCCAAAGAGCGGTGGCTGCGCGGGCACAGGAAGGCCGAGAGGAGCTAGTCCAAGTTCAAGGTCAGGAGGGGCGGTGGTGAGGAGATACCCCTCGTCCAAGGTATGGAGCAGCGGCTGTGCTTTGCTGAAGCAGCCGTGAAGAGATACCCCACATACAAGGTAAGAGAAACCCAAGTAAGATGGTAGGTGTTTCAAGAGGGCAGCAGAGGGCAGACACACTGAAATGATACTCATAGAAAACTAGTCAATCTAATCACACTAGGACCACAGCCTTGTCCAACTCAGTGAAACTAAGCCGTGTCGTGGGGCAACCAAAACAGCTGGGTCATGGTGGAGAGGTCTGACAGAATGTGGTCCACTGGAGAAGGGAATGGCAAACCACTTCAGTATTCTTGCTGTGATAACCCCATGAACAGTATGAAAAGGCAAAAGGATAGGATACTGAAAGAAGAACTCCCCAGGTTAGTAGGTGCCCAATATGCTACTGGAGATCAGTGGACAACTAACTCCAGAAAGAATGAAGGGATGGAGCCAAAGCAAAAACAATACACAGTTGTGGATGTGACCAGTGATAGAAGCAAGGTCCAATGCTATAAAGAGCAAAATTGCATAGGAACCTGGATAGTCAGGTCCATGAATCAAGGCAAATTGGAAGTGGTCAAACAGGAGATGGCAAGAGTGAACGTTGACATTCTAGGAATGAGCTAAACTAAAATGGACTGGAATGGGTGAATTTAAATCAGATGACCATTATATCTACTACTGCAGGCAGGAATCCCTTAGAAGAAATGGAGTAGCCATCATGGTCAACAACAGAGTCAGAAATGCAGTACTTGGATGCAATCTCAAAAATGTCGGAATGATCTCTGTTCGTTTCCAAGGCAAACCATTCAATATCACAGTAATCCAAGTCTATGCCCCACCCAGTAACACTGAAGAAGCTGAAGTTGAATGGTTCTATGAAGACCTACAAGAACTTTTAGAACTAACACCCCAAAAAAGATGTCCTTTTCATTATAGGGGACTGGAATGCAAAAGCAGGAAGTCAAGAAACACCTAGAGTAACAGGCAAATTTGGCCTTGGAATACAGAATGAAGCAGGGAAAAGGCTAATAGAGTTTTGCCAAGAGAACACACAGGTCATAGCAAACACCCTCTTCGAACAACACAAGAGAAGACTCTACACATGGACATCACTAGATGGTCAACACAGAAATCAGATTGATTATATTCTTTGCAGCCAGAGATGGAAAAGCTCTATATAGTCAGCAAAAACAAGACCAGGAGCTGACTGTGGCTCAGATCATGAGCTCCTTATTGCCAAATTCAGACTGAAATTGAAGAAAGTGGGGAAAACCACTTGACCATTCAGGTATTACCTAAATCAAATCCCTTATGATTATACAGTGGAAGTGAGAAATAGATTTAAGGGCCTAGATCTGAAGATAGAGTGCCTGATG
>NW_011494626.1:168146-168879 GCF_000754665.1 Bison bison bison
CAAACTACCACACAATTGCACTCATCTCACACGCTAGTAAGAAATGCTCAAATTCTCCAAGCCAGGCTTCAGCAATATGTGAACCGTGAACTTCCAGATGTTCAAGCTGGATTTAGAAAAGGCAGAGGAACCAGAGATCAAATTGCCAACAGCTGCTGGATCATCGAAAAAGCAAGAGAGTTCCAGAAAAACATCTATTTCTGCTTTATTGACTATGCCAAAACCTTTGACTGTGTGGATCACAATAAACTGTGGAAAATCCTGAAAGAGATCAGAATACCAGACCACATGACCTGCCTCTTGAGAAACCCATATGAAGGTCAGGAAGCAACAGTTAGAACTGGACATGGAACAACAGACTGGTTCCAAATATGGAAAGGACTAGGTCAAGGCTGTATATTTCCACCCTGCCTATTTAACTTACATGTAGAGTACATCATGAGAAACGCTGGGCTGGTAGAAGCACAAGCTGGAATCAAGATTGATGGGAGAAATATCAATAACCTCAGTATGCAGATGACACCACCCTTATGGCAGAAAGTGAAGAGGAACTAAAAAGCCTCTTGATGAAAGTGAAAGAGAAGAGTGAAAGAGTTGGCTTAAAGCTCAACATTCAGAAAACAAAGATCATGGCATCTGGTCCCTTCACTTCATGTGAAATAGATGGGGAAACAGTGTCAGACTTTATTTTTGGGGGCTCCAAAATCACTGCAGATGGTGACTGCAGCCATGA
>NW_011494626.1:168979-169677 GCF_000754665.1 Bison bison bison
GCCTAGATCTGATAGATAGAGTGCCTGATGAACTATAAACTGAAGTTCATTACATTGTACACAAGACAGGGATCAAGACCATTCCCATGGAAAAGAAATGCAAAAAACAAAATGGCTGTCTGGGGAGGCCTTACAAATGGCTGTGAAAAGAAGAGAAGTGAAAAGCAAAGGAGAAAAGGAAAGATATAAGCATCTGAATGCAGAGTTCCAAAGAATAGCAAGGAGAGATAAGAAAGCCTTCCTCAGGGATCAATGCAAAGAAATAGAGGAAAACAACAGAATGAGAAAGACTAGAGATCTCTTCAGGAAAATTAGAGATACCAAGGGAACATTTCATGCAAAGATGGGCTCGATAAAGGACAGAAATGGTATGGACCTAACAGAAGCAGAAGATATTAAGAACAGGTGGCAAGAATACACAGAAGAACTATACAAAAAAAAGATCTTCATGCCCAAGATAATCACGATGGTGTGATCACTCACCTAGAGACAGACATCCTGGAATGTGAAGTCAATTGGGCCTTAGAAAGCATCAGTACGAACAAAGCTAGTGGAGTTGATGGAATTCCAGTTGAGCTATTTCAAATCCTGAAAGATGATGCTGTGAAACTGCTGCACTCAATATGCCAGCAAATTTGGAAAACTCAGCAGTGGCCACAGGACTGGAAAAGGTCAGTTTTCATTCCAATCCCAAAGAA
>NW_011494626.1:170119-177072 GCF_000754665.1 Bison bison bison
GGCCACCTCATGTGAAGAGTTGACTCATTGGAAAAGACTGATGCTGGGAGGGATTGGGGGCAGGAGAAAAGGGACGACAGAGGATGAGATGGCTGGATGGCATCACCGACTCGATTGACGTGAGTCTCAGTGAACTCCGGGAGATGGTGATGGACTGGGAGGCCTGGCGTGCTGCGATTCATGGGGTCGCAAAGAGTCAGACACAATGGAGGGACTGAACTGAACTGAACTGAGCAGAGACCACCCTATACCAACCACCCGACTCCCGCTACACACAGAACTTAGCTTTGTGAAGCCACATGCATCCCTCAGAAAGCAACTTTTCAAAGTCGCAACAATATACACAACCATCAACAGATCCAAAGATCTGTTGAACATCTAGGCAACATAAAAATAAGCAAAAGCACATAAACTTAAACTCATGTTTAGTAATCAATGTTTCAGTGCTCTGTCTTACCTAGAAATGATCCACATATCTAATGAATGTGTACTAATTAACTTGATCTAGTATCAGTGCAAGGATTTAAGTCACCCAAAGATCTTGGAAATTTTCTTCAAGCTGACAACTACAAAGCACAATTACTGTTGAAATAAAATTAATTTGAAGAGAGATTCAAAACACAGATTTACATTTTTCATAATGTTGAACATTAAGTAGAAGTAATGCTAGCTTATTTGATGAGTAAATTTTATTTCTTGAAATAAATGCATACACACAAAAAAGAAAAATGTACACTTACATTATGTTTAACACTGATAAATCAAGAGAACATAGAGTTGTTTTCATTTAAACAAAAATATTTAAGTAGTCTCATTTTCCAGACTTATCTAAATTATATTCTCTTGAATTCTTAAAATATTTCTAACCTTTTTTTTTGTAAAAATATTTTTCCCATTAAAGTACAATTTCCCTATTTTATGGAAATATTAAGAATATTCAATTTATATAAATGCTTATTTATCTCTATAAGCCAACCAGAACAACTTCCTTTAAAAGACTTTATAATCTAATTTATCAGCATCATCTAGAAGTAGCAAAACATTACAAATTTATACAGTCAGAGGTAAGAAACTATCTGAATAGAATTGTAGACAATGGAGGACATAGACAAATATAGAGAGCTTCAATTCTAAGATCATCTAAGGATCAAGAATAAATAAATAACCATAAAATCTTACTGGTCTACCATAGAACTGACCTCTTTCCCAGCAAGAATAAAAAAAAAGAAAAAAAGTATAGTCGATTGTAGCTTAAAATAGACAAACAGAAATTATTTACAAATGAGATTTCCTATCATCTTTCATCTAATATGGACTAGAAATTGCCAAATGGTCAGACCATGAAATTCAACTCCTAATTACAAAGATTTGTAAATTGGAATCTCTATTATCTCTTATCCAACAGATAATATATTTCTGAAAATAAATGAACTTTGTACAGAGATCATCAAACAATCAGACTATAAAACAAACAACAACAACAAAATTCTCAAACATAGCTGCCAGTAATGGGGAATAACTTATTTCCCCAAAAATAAAAAAAAAGAAAAGAAAATTAAAACCACTAATTTAATGAGTAATATTAATATTAGAGAAAGAGAAAGTTATCATTAAAGTTCTGTTACCTCTTTGGAGTCAACCTGAGAGCTAAGAAAAAATGTATCTGAATATAAACTACCCCCCAGTTGCCCTGTTCTGGTGAAGAAGATTACCTGACCACAGTAGGTGAATCCATTAGGCACCTCAGTGGAAGATCTTTGAAACTGTAAAAAGTTTTCTGTGGAAGATAAAATCATTACTCTTACAGATATAAAAAGTGAACAATATTAAAGATTTGGTATTTCTCCTATGAGAGAGTCAGGTAGATATTATTACTGTTCAAAGAGAAAACAAATCTCACAAATTTCTAAGGAATAGCAAACAGAAGGATTTTTTTTTTGCCCCCACAATGGGGAAGCAAGTCAATGGAAATTCTAGTGGAAAATTTGTTATTGTTCAATAGTGGGAAGTTGGGTCTGACTCTTTGCTACCCCAAGGACTACAGCAGGCCAGGCTCCTCTGTCCACCGCTATCTCCCAGAGTTTGCTCAAATTCATGTCCATTGAGTTGGTGATGCCATCCAACCATGTCATCCTCAGCTAACCCCTTCTCCTTTTGCCTTTGATCTTTCCCAGCATCAGAGTCTTTTCCAACAAGCTGGCTCTTCATATCAAAGGGCCAAAGTATCAGTGCTTCACCTTCAGCATCAGTCTTCCAATAAGTATTCAGGGTTGATTTCCTTTAGGATTGACTGGTTTGATCTCCTTCAAGTCCAGAGCACTCTTTAGAGTCTTCTCCAGCAACACAATTTGAAAGTATCAATTCTTCAATGCTCAGCCTTATGTATGGTCCAACTCTCACATCCATACGTGACTACCGGAAAAACCATAGCTTTGACTAGATGGCCCTTTGTCAGCAAAGTAATGTCTCTGCTTTTTAATATGCTGTCTAGGTTGGTCAAAGCTTTCTTTCCAAAGAGCAAGCTTCTTTCAATTTCATACTACTGGAAAAAAAAGTTTGCTTATTTAGCAGTTATCTACATTTACAAAAAGATATAAAATATTAATAATAAAGAAGGCTAACATCTGAGAGATCAGAGGGGCATGCTGTGACCAATCATAAGTTTGCACTGAAATGTAAGCTTACAGGTATTGTTGTATTAGATCCTCAGCTACTCAGCGAGGTCTGAGGAATAGTCACTGTTATTTCCATTTTATAGGTGGTAGAATAGAGTAACGGAGAAGGCGATGGCACCCCACTCCAGTACTCTTGCCTGAAAAATCCCACGGACAGAGGAGCCTGGTAGGCTGCAGTCCATGGGGTCGCTAAGAGTCAGAAACGACTGAGCGACTTCACTTTCACTTTTCACTTTCATGCATTGGAGAAGGAAATGGTGACCCACTCCAGTGTTCTTGCCTGGAGAATCCCAGAGACGGGGGAGCCTGATGGGCTGCCGTCTATAGGGTCTCACAGAGTCAGACACGACTGAAGCGACTTAGCAGCAGCAGCAGCAGCAGAAGAGAGTAAAGGGCTTCCCTTGTGGCTCAACTGGTAAAGAATCCAGCTGCAGTTCAGGAGACCTGGGTTCGATCCCTGGGTTGGGAAGATCCCCTGGAGAAGGGAAAGGCTACCCACTTCAGCATTCTGGCCTGGAAAATTCCATGGACTGTATAGTCCATGGGGTCGAAAAGAATCAGACACAACTGAGCGACTTTCACTCACTCACTCAGAATAGAGTAAATAAGGCAAGAGTTCATAAGTATTAGAAAAGCAATTTACGTTCAGGTGTTCAAACACAAGGATTAATGCTTTTTGTTCATCTGCACTAGACATATGTCTGTACTAAGCACTTTTGAGGATCTAAGAGAAGTGAAAACTCCCAACTGATGAACTTGGCAAGTGTAAATAATCCAGGTCATACAAATGTTCAAGAGGTGATACAAATAAGTGTCATTTAGTATTAAAGGGCTCAGAGAATGATATAATCACTTAAAATCTAAATGCACCTTTTTGTCTAAGTATTGTAATTCAAGATAGTGCATTTAATTTATTTAATTCATTTAATTTCATAACAGAAATAGAAAACCAGCACAATGTGTTTGTGTGTGTGTGTATATATATATATATATGTGTGTATATATATATATGTGTATATATATATAAACTTATTTTCAACATCCAGCCTAATTTTTGTTTTTGGCCCTAGCATTTATCTAGTCAAATAAGAGGAGTACTAGACTGCAACTCCCCCTAGAAATATGGCTTCATATTTAGTTATTTCCATGATCAACAGAAACTTCCTGTGTCTAACTCAAGCATCTTCAGTTTGCCCTAAGTCAGTTCCTTTTATGCTAAGTCACACAGTAATAGGGGATGGTTGACTGAGAGGTCATTGAAATTGGCATCAACCAGGAAGCAGTCCTTGAAGAGGAAGAAACTGTAATCTGGAGAAAGACATTAAAACACATTGTGCTGTATGGTAAGGTCAACTTGAATTGTTGATAAGATAACCCTGTCTCTAGTTGCCCTTCTGTAAAAATTAAATCTGTTTCTTTGTTCTGTAAGCAATACTGTTTTCCATGTTTCTTTTAGATTTTTGTATTCAGGTGTTCAGAGGTTATCATCACAAAGATGGAAAATAAAGGAAGTAAACTGAGATAGAATTATAAAATACATTTAAAGAAGCCACAAATTAGAAAAGCCATAAGCTTGTGCTGAGAGTGAGTGAGAAGATGATCCAGCAAAAATTAAGGTGAACATGTCCAAGACCAAGTGAGGTCTTATACATTGGGAATGGTACTTGGTTTCTCTCTTTACATTTCTCACCTCTAATTCTTTTGTCTTCCTTTCACTGTCTGCAGATTTTCTCTTATGTATTCAATATGGCTACCTTTACATAGGGGGGCTAAATGCTTTCTTGTTTCTAGTTCAGGAAAAAAAAAAATTGTGAAGTTCACTTCACAGTTGAAGAGATCAATTGTTTAGATCATGAGTACCCCTCTGCATCTTTCGTCATCATCATGGTCATCATGACCTGATATTTTGATGTATTAAGCTAATAATGGTCAACTCTAGAGTTGATAGTTGGGTAAATCTCATCCAAACTTCCAGTACAAAAATGGAATGAGGACATCTTTCTATAGAAGCTATTAGTCTTCGTGGAACTATTACCCTCATGGATCACTGACTTGTTGTGGCAAAAGGGCTATGAGCCATGTCGTGAAGGGCCACCCAAGGTGGACAGGTTATAGTGCAAAGTTCTGACATAACGTGGCCCACTGGAGGAGGAAATGGCAAGCCACTCGAGTATTCATGGTGTCAGAAACACATAAACAGTATAAAAAGACAAAAATATATGACATTGAAAGATAAACCCCCCTGTTTGGAAGTTGTCCAATATGCTACTGGGGAAGAGTGGAAGGCAATTACTAACAGCCTCAAGAATGAAGCAGCTGGGCCAAAGCAGAAACAACACTCAGTTGTGGATGTGTCTGGTGGTGAAAGTTAAATCAGATGGTTTAAAGGAATTGATAGGAACCTGGAATGTCAGGCCCATGAATCAAGGTAAATTAGACCTGGTCAAAGGATTCCCTGGTGGCTCAGAGGGTAAAGAGTCTGCCTACAATGCAGGAGACCTGAGTTCAATCCCTGGGCTGGGAAGATCCCCTGGAGAAGAAAGTGTCAAACCTCTTCAGTATTCTTGCCTGGAAAAATCCCATGGACAGAGGAGCTTGGTGGGCTACAGTATTCTTGCCTGGAAAATCCTGTGGATGGAGGAGAAACCTGGTGGGCTACAGTCCATAGGGTTCAAAGAGTCTGACATGGCACTACTGAGTGACTTTACTTTCAAGTAGAAGATGGCTTTATAAATCAATGCACTAAAATGGATAAGAACAAGAGAATTTAAATCAGACTACCATTATATCAACTTCTATGGGCAAGAATTCCTTAGAAGAAATAGAGTAGCCCTTATAATCAGCAAGAGTCAGAAATGTGGTACTTGAGTGCAATCTCATAAATGACAGAATGATCTCAGTTTGTCTCTAAGGCACACCATTCAACATCACAGTACTCCAATTGTAGGTCCCAACCATTGATGCTGAAGAAAGTGAAGTTGATGAGTTCTGTGAAGACATACTAGAACTAACACCAAAAAAAAAGTCCTTTTCATCATAGGAGACTGGAATGCAAAAGTAGGGAAGTAAAGAGATACCTGGAGTTAACAGTCAAATTTGGCCATGGGGTACAAAATGAAGCAGGGCAAAAGCTAACAGAGTTTTGCCAAGAGAACATGCTATGATAGCAAACACCATTTTGCAACAACACAAGAGGTGACTTTACACATGGATATCACCAAACGGTCAATACTAATATCAGATTGATTACATTCTTTGCAGCTGAAGATGGAGAAGCTCTACACAGTCAGCAAAACAAGACCTGGAGGGGCAATTGTGGCTCGGGTCATCAGATTCTTATAGCAAAATTTGAGCTTAAACAAAAGAAAGTGGGGGGAAACACCAGGCCATCCAGATATGATTTAAATCAAGTCCCTTATAATTATATGGTGGAGGTGATGAATAAATTCAAGGGATTAGATCTGGTACACAGAGTACTGGAAGAACTATGGACAGAGGTTCATAACATTATATACAAGGCAGTGACCAAAATCATCACAAAGAAGAAAGAAATGCAAGAAGGCAAAGTGATTGGCTGAGGAAGTTTTACAAATAGCTGAGGAAAGAAGACAAGAAAAAGCAAGGCAGAAAGGGAAAGATATGCCCAAGTGAATGCAGAGTTCCAGAGAATAGCAAGGAGAGATAAGGCCTTCTTCAATAAACAATGCAAAGAAATAGAGGAAAAGAGTAGAGTGGGAAAGACTAGAGATCTCTGCAAGAAAACTGGAGATATCAAGAGGATATTTCATGCAAGGATGGAGATGATAAAGGACAGAAACTGTAAGGACCTAACAGAGACACAAGAGGTAAAGAAGAGGTGGCAAGAATACACAGAGTTCAGTTCTGTTCAGTCACTCAGCCATGTTCGGCTTTTTGCAACCACATGGACTGCAGCATGCCAGGCCTCCCTGTCCATCACCAACTCCTGGAGTTTGCTCAAACGCATGTCACTGAGTTCCTGATGCCATCCAACCATCTCATCCTCTGTCATCCCCTTCTCCTCCCACTTTCAATCTTTCCCAGCATCAGGGTCTTTTCAAATGAGTCATTTCTTCACATCAGGTGGCCAAAGTATTGAAGTTTCAGCTTCAGCGTCAGTCCTTCTAATGAATATTCAGGACTGATTTCCTTCAGGATGGACTGGTTGGATCTCCTTGCAGTCCAAGGGACTCTCAAAAGTCTTCTCCAACATCACAGTTCAAAAGCATCAATTCTTCAGCACTCAGCCTTCTTCACAGT